>NC_081560.1:165123870-165365401 GCF_022355385.1 Mustela nigripes | reverse complement strand
ATTTATTTGACAGAGAGAAATCACAAGTAGATGGAGAGGCAGGCAGAGAGAGAGAGAGGGAAGCAGGCTCCCTGCTGAGCAGAGAGCCCGATGCGGGACTCGATCTCAGGACTCTGAGATCATGACCTGAGCCGAAGGCAGCAGCTTAACCCACTGAGCCACCCAGGCGCCCATGGCTTTTTCTTTTTAAATTGAAGAATCAGCTAGTTGTTTATTGGTTATTTCCAAGGTCTTCTAATTGGATAAAATATAGGAAGTATAATTGTGAACTATCTAAATATAATTGTTAATTATCAACAAACACTTTTTAAAAAAGATTTTATTTATTTATTTGACAGACAGAGATCACAAGTGGGCAGAGAGGCTGGGAGAGAGAGAGAGGAGGAAGAAGGCTCCCTGCTGAGCAGAGAGCCCGATGCAGGGCTTGATCCCAGGACCCTGGGATCATGACCCGAGCCGAAGGCAGAGGCTTTAACCCACTGAGCCACCGAGGTGCCCCAACCAACACTTATTGATACTTATTGATATTGGGTAAATGAAAAACAATTCCTGGTTCATTATAAACACCATACTAAATGTTAAATAAATTATCTTTGGAATTATGATCCAGAGAGATTATAGAACATTCTACATCATCTTAAAAATAGTGTTCAGTTGGGTTAACTAAACTCTACTCACTATGTTGAAAGATTTTCCATAGTAAGGTTGAAATAAAAATATATTTTGGGGGTGCCTGGCTGGCGTAGAGCATATGATCCTTGATCTCAGGGGTTGTGAGTTCAAGCCCCAGATCAGGCATGGAGCCTACTAAAAAAACAACAACCCTATTTTGGGTTGATCTTTTCTAGCCAGAAAAATATAATAAGAAACCCTTTCCTGAACATTCACTCTCTTTAAAGTGTTTCAAAAGATTGATGTGAAGTCATGGATATGTAAACATTTTTTAAGTGTCCACATGGGCAAAATGCTATAAAAAGAATAATAAATTGGAACAAAATTGACAATATAGATTATATTAAGAGCCTTTACAAACTCCCAAGAAAAAGACCAAAGTCCTCATAGGAACAGGGACAAAGGGTATGAACAAGCATTTCCCAGAAGGAATGCTAATGGCTTTCAAACATATAACCAGATACTCAGTCTTACCCATAATTAGAAAAAATACTATACACATTTAAGCAACAGGAAGGAAACTTTTGAAAAAAGATTTTTATTTATTTGAGAGACAGAGAGTGTGAGTCGAGGGAAGGGCAGAGGGAGACAGTCTTCAAGCAGATTGCCCACAGAGCGCAGAGCCTCACACAGGTTTCGATCCCATGACCCTGAGCTCATGACCCAAGCTGAAATCAAGAGTTGGATGCTTAACTGACTGAGCCACCCAGGTGCCCCCAAAACCATCTTTTCTAACCTGCATTTGTTATAATCTTGAAAGCAGGACCTGACTGCTGCCTTTTAGCAAATGGTAGTAAATGTGATGGTATAGCAGAGATGGGAAGAAATGCAAGTCTCTCTCTTCTTTTCTCATTAGACATGGTAGTTATCACTCTGTGTTCCAAGCAGTGTGCCTTTATTGTCCAATGGAGTGGGCAAGGAAACACAGGGGAGCTATGGGGCCTAAAATGAAGTTTTCAAATTCTTGCTCATGATTTCAAAATTCTGTCTGAAGGTGCATTTTCAGAGGGGCTTTGGGCCCTTCTCCCTATCCCCTGCCACTCCAACACAGTCATAAATTATGCCATTCCTGTTGCTCTTACTGTGCTAACTTTCCTCACCCAAATGATACTATTGACACATTTTCTTAAATGAAAAATTTTAAACAGAAAAGTTGAATGAAATGTACCATGAACACTCATATACCCACAACCTACATTCTGTAGTTAACATTTCACTGTATTTGCTTTATCATGCATTTCAGTGAGTTGTAGAGGTCAGACGCTTCACCTGTAAATGCTTCAGCGTGTATGCATATACCTGGTATATATTAGTTTATGGACCTTTTCATTTATCAAAAGTTTATATACAGTGAAATGCTCAAATCTTAGGTGTATCATTGGGTGCATTTTTTTTCATTTGATGAATTTTTGACAAGTGTGTCCGTACCTGTGTAACCCAAATCCCCTTAAGCTTTAGATATAGAATGTTATTCCAGAAAGTTTCTGTATATTCCTTCCCAGTCAATCGCTTTCCCAGTGACAGGATTCCTAGCGGTAATCACCGTTCTGATTCTTCCATTATAGATTAGTTCCCCTCCTTACACTTCACATGAACAGAATCATACAACATGAACTCTTTTGTGTAATGTTTCTTTCATTCAGCAGGACTTTTTTTTTTTTTAAAGATTTTTTAATTTATTTGTTTGACAGATAGAGATCACAGGTAGAGAGAGAGAGGGAGAGAGAGAGGAGAAAGCAGGCTCCCTGCTGAGCAGAGAGCCCGATGTGAGGCTCGATCCCAGGACCCTGGGACCATGACCTGAGCTGAAGGCAGAGGCTTTAACTCACTGAGCCACCCAGGCGCCCCAGCAGGACGTTTTTGAGATTCGCCCACATTACTATGTGTATGAGTAGTTTTTTCCTCCTTATTGCCGAGTAGCATTCTGTCAGGTAAATATATACCACGGGGTGTTTGCCCATTCTCTTGTTGGCTGCCTGGGCTGTTTTCAACTTCTGGCTGTTATGACTAAAGTTCCAATGAACATTCTCGTGCAAATCTTTTTGTGGACATATGCTTTCTCTTGGGTAATTGCTAGGTCATAGAGTAGGTATGTGTTTAGATTTATAATCTAAATTCATTATTATTAGATTTATAATAAACTGCCAGACATTTTTCCAAAATGGCTGTACCATTTTGCTTTCCCACCAAGGTTATAGCAGAGTTCCTTCCTGGCCTTCAAAAATAAAATATATTCATATATATATATATATATATATATATATATATATATGTGTGTGTGTGTGTGTGTGTATGTATGTATACAACTGTGTGTGTACACATTATACACATGCAATTACATATATAAAATTACATATATACATATATAAATATGTATAATATGTACATATATGTATATATACAATTATACACATATATTTACAATTTCTTCATATTTTCTGGATATTAGCCATTGGTCAGATATATGTTTTGTGACTATTTTCCCCCAGACTGTGGTGTATATTAAAGTATATTAATGTATATTTTTGGTGAGCAAAAATTTAAAATTTTGATAATGTCTCATTTATTAGACTTTTCTTTCATGCTATTGCTTTCTGTGTCTTAAGAGACCTTTTTTTTTTTTTTAAAGATTTTATTTATTTATTTGACAGTGATGGAGAGGCAGGCAGAGAGAGAGAGGGAAACAGGCTCCCCGCTGAGCAGAGAGCCCAATGCGGGGCTCGATCCCAGGACCCCGAGATCATGACCTGAGCCGAAGGCAGCGGCTTAACCCACTGAGCCACCCAGGCGCCCCTTAAGAGACCTTTGCTTAGCCCCCACATTGCAGAGATATTTTGACATATTTTCTTCTATTAAACTTATAGTTTTAGGTGTTACATTTAAATTCATTTTCAATTAATTTTCTGTTTGGTTTGAGGTAGGAGTCAGAATTCGTGTTTTTCCTTAGGGATAGCCAGTGGTTCCAGTTCTCTGTTATCCTTTCTCTGTTAGATTGCTTTGGCATTGCTATAGACTCTGTAATGGACAGACTGTTGTCCTTGGCTTTCTTGGTTATCCTAGGGCGGGGAGAGAAAGTTATTCCTTTCTGGTGTCCTAACCCCATCACTTATATCTAGACGTATTCTAAATACTCCTCTGAGTTCTGACTCATACGCCTATAGAATTTTCTGTGGTTGGTGATGAGTTGTCATGACTAGGTTATCTGTTCTGTCTGAAAACAGGATGGCCAGTGTCCCGGTGAAGGAACGGGTGAAGGTGTCTCAGAACTGGAGGTTGGGGCGCTGCCGAGAGGGGATTCTGCTGAAGTGGAGATGCAGGTAAAGTAGCCTCTTACCTCTTTTAAAGCTACCTGCGATAGAAAAGCATGCTGGGAAGTAAAAAGTCTGGTCCTAGCTAGAGTGGAAATGTGTCTCTCTTGAGTGGTGTGACCCTGGCAATCCTTTAAACATCATGAACGGGGCGTCAGAGGGACAACTTTCTTCTTCTTTTTCTTTTTTACATTTGTAAAAATTACCAAAAAGTGCGCTTTATTTTAACAAATTCCGCATTTTTATGATTATAAAAATGACATGTGTATTGTAGAGATTTGAAAAAATAGAAAAATTTAAAGAAGAAAACAAAACTTCCATATAATGCGCCAACTCAGGGGTAACCGCTGTTTATGTATCTTATTGAAAGAAAGAAATGAAGCCAGCATTTCCACCCATCTTTTTTTACACTTGTTTTGTTTAAATCAGCTCTGTGGACTCACACCTTCACTTCCTTCATTCCATTAGCCCTCGGCCCAACTTTATTACGAAGGCAAAATAGGACCTATGGGCTTGGCTCTAGATGTTATAGGAGGTAGAGCTCGGAACTGTGAGGAAAGTTAGACAGTGGCTTTGGACTGCTAATACCACACATTTTATGCTTCACTGATACTGCATTATTTCATAGTTACCACTTGACTCCCTACCAAAAAAGTGCTCCTTATCGATTGGTTGGAATGGATAAGGAACATCGTGGTTCCTCATTGCAAGTTGACCTGCATTCAGGCTTCTTCCTTTGAGGACCCCTTCTCCCTTGCTGGTGTCCAGTTTCTGCTGCTTTCCTGGGTGGTGGGTGCTGTGAAGTGTGTGTGGGTCCTGGCACTCATGATGGTAAAGAAACTACTTGGGGGGAGAGAGATTTTCATGGTAAAAAACTTTATCCTGTGCTTCCCGCTTTTGCCTTTTAATACCAGAAAGTACAGATTATTTCTCTATCAAGGTTTTGTCCCTGACGTCTTTTTTGGGGATGGTTTCAAAGCAGTTTGGCAAATAAACACACAAAGCAGTTACCAGGCGGCCCCGGGATTCTCCACTGTTCGCCTGGCGTGAACCTGGTTTCTCGTCCTAGGCAAGTGGCTGTTTACCAGATGGCTCTAAACGCATGCATTCCAGCCCCTTCTGCTTGCTCCGCACTTGAGTGTGCCACAGACCCGTGCAAGGGGCTGTTGAAGAAAGAAGCACATGAGTGAGAATATAGGCATCTCTACACACTCTTCACACGTCCTATATAATATATGCACATGCTTGTAAAAACCTCCTGAGCAGAAACTCAGCTACTACAAAGTCCAAGCTGCATTTAATGGCCCGTCAAGTCAATTTGCAGAACTTTTCCACATTCCCATGACGCTTGTATTAAGGAGTCTGGGGAAGAAACACAGCCCAGTTTGCTCAGACAGGCTTGGCAGTGGGAGATGGTGACTCTGTAAATGCGGATGAATCAGCTGTCCCTGTGCTTAGCTTGGGATCGGGTAGCTGCAGAACTCCTGCATAGAGTAGGACAGGCTGCTGGGAGGTCTGCCTTGGAAAGGGGCTTAGTCTCCACCAGAGAACCTCGGGTCTGGCAGAGTCGGCTTGCCTTTCCTTCTATCTTTTTTCTTTTTTTCTTTTCTTTTCCTCTTTCCTCTTCTCTTCTCTTTTTCTTTCATTTTCTTTCTTTCTTTCTCTCTCTCTCCTCTCTCCCTCCTTCCTTCTCTCTGTCTCTCTCTTTCTTTTTACCTCCTTCCCTCCCTTCCTCTCTTGCTTCCTTTCTTTTTCTTTCCTTCTTTTAAAATACTTTATTTATGTGTGCGTGTGTGAGTGTGTGTGCGTGAGGCAGAGAAAGAGAGAGAGAGAGAGAGAGAGACTGAGTGCGTGAGGGGGAGGAGCAGAGAGAGAGGGACAAGCAGACTCCACGCTGAGTGGAGCCTGTCTCAGGGCTTGATCTCAAGTCCCTGAGATCATGACCTGAGTTGAAATCAATTGGTCGCTTAACTGACTGAGTCATGCAGGCGCCCCTGGCAGAGACTTCTTTCTTAAGGTTCATTCTGTGCGGTGGGACTGGCCTTTGGCTTCTAACCTTTCTTCCTCCTGCCAGACTATAGAGAGAATCTTGAACTATTTGTGGATTTCTTTTATCAGCTGCCTAGGAGTGCTGAGTATTATATTGGAGCCCCCAAACTGTAGTGGACTGCTGCGCAGCCATGTTTTCCCATTGCTCCACTTACCCTCTAATACAGAAACACAGCTATCCCCTGGGCGGACCTGGATAGCTAACCACTGCATTAGCATCCTTTCCTAAATGGCTTTATTCCTTTCACTTATGAATGGCCCCTTTGCTATAGCGGGATAGGGAATGGGGCTTCTTGGGGCTCACTCTTCTCTTTTCTCCATCTGCTGTGTTGGGGGAAGAAGTAAGAAGTATGTGTGGGAGTCTTGGAACCTCGAAACTTACCGCTTAACACTTCAAATCAGGGAGGATGCAGAATGAAAGAAAATCACTTCATCTGGGTGGAAGGTTTCTTTTTTAACCCTCTCCACAGCCCAGTCATTGAATTTGCCATACTCTGCCTACCCCCAAGAAGTCTATGCTGCCAGTAATTTGAGTCTTAAGCATTCTCTAATTCAGAGTGATATTTAATTGATCTTTTAGTTCTGACTTTCTTTTAGAAAGTCCAAAGAAGATTAGGTTACCATAAAGCCCAATCTCTCTGGTTTTCTGAGGGTGGCCTAGGGGTACGTAATTTTACAGGAGAGAAGGGAGGTGAAGGCTTAGCTGTGCAGGTTATCCTTGCTAAGTTGGGCATCAGTCAGCCTCTCCAAAGATTGGAGTCGAGTTTTCATGCTGTATCTTGATAATTCTTAAATTGTTTTTTACATCTTTGCAGTCAGATGCCCTGGATGCAGCTAGAAGGTGATTCTCTGTACATATCCCAGGCTAATTTCATCCTGGCCTATCAGTTCCGCCCAGATGGTGCCAGTTTGAACCGTCGGCCCCTGGGAGTCTTTGCTGGGCATGATGAGGACGTTTGCCACTTCGTGCTGGCCAACTCGCATATTATCAGTGCAGGAGGGTAAGTGCTGCAGGCTTCTCCTTCTCCTTCTTCCTTAGCATTCTTCAGGGGACTTCGGCTTGTCTGCCTCTGATTTTCTCTCTCAACTCCAAAGAGGTGAGGAAGGAGACCATAAGAAGAGGGAGTGTTTTTTTCCCCCATTTGTAGCAGAGAGGTTTACCAAAGGCATTTAATAGGGTTAGCTGGAGAGGGAAAACAGGAAGAGCCTTTAATGAAAAGTGAAGCTGGTTTTGATACTCTCATGGGAGAGATTTGTTTTATCTCTCAGCTCTGCTCAGCTCCAAGTGTACTGAAGAAGTAGAGGTGTCTCAGAGCTCAGTGCCTTGTTGAGCTGAATTGCTTAAAACAGCAAATTTGGACATCACTGGAGACTCTGGCTGCTTCTGTAGCCTTGTTCTCTTCCGACGGAGAGAGTAATTGGCTATTGGGGGTGGGCTCCCTATTTCTCTCCTAGAGATGGAAAGATTGGTGTTCATAAGATTCATAGCACCTTCACTGTCAAGTACTCGGCTCATGAACAGGAGGTGAACTGTGTGGATTGCAGAGGGGGCATCATCGTGAGTGGCTCCAGGGACAGAACGGCCAAGGTGAGTAGTCTCCCCCTTACATAGGGTTATTCCCGCCTGTCTATAGGGAGTAGGGTGGGAGAGGGTGGATAGGGCCTTGAGTCTTGGGATTGGCTGAGGGCATTGGGTGGGGGTAGTGGGGGACGACACGATAAAGGACTCACTTATGTGCCTCTGGCATGCAGGTTACCATGCCAGGCTCTGTCCCTGCCAGCTGGCCTGAGAAAGGAGTGGACAGTGGCTGGGAAGCTTGCCACTCACTTGAAATGTGGCGTGAACTCAAAAACAGAGGGCCTGGCTAGCTTTTCCTCCCTGCGCTGAATTTCCTCAAGTTTGTGGGCTGAGTTCTGACCCCAATATTTTATTTTAAACTCTCCCTCCTTTTGCTTGCTCTCTGTTTAGGGAGGTTAATTTTTCACCACCTTGTTTATAAGCAATCAGGCTGATAATTAAAATGTGTTTTTACTGCTTCTCTGGAGAGCGATGTGGTCAGCAAGCAGTAGAAAGACGAGGAGAGAAAGGCATTTTAGTGCGTCATCGCCAAACTGCCTGGTCTACGGTCAGTCATCTGCCAACGTGGAACAGAACGAGGCCGATAAGTAGTGTGACCCCTGCTTTAGGGACTCTGCTCCTCCAAGTTTGAGTCAAACAGGCCTCCACCCATGAGATAGAGAAGAACATCTTTCTCCCCCACTGTGTCCAGCAGTCCCAGGCTGGGCCCACACATACCTGGTGTTTTGGGGCTGCTGTGGAAACTGCGCTGACAATTGAGTCGAGGTGCAGGATGCCTGACAGTATCATACTTGCCTGTTTCCCAGCATCTGGAGACTTTGTAGTGCCAATAGGAGCAAAAATGCTGCTCGTGTCAGCAAATGGGCCGCTAAGACACCTGGGGAGGGTCTCTGGAGAGGGAAGTTGCAGTTTTTACTCGATAACTTTTCTGAACCAATTTGGAAACTGAATTTCCTATTGCCTATTTCCTGTTTCCCTTACCCTGTACTTATTTCAGGTTTCTGACTGGTCACCGTCGTTGTACTATTCCTTCCAAAGAGACTGGCCCTAACTTGCTCTACTCCTCAGAAATCAATTTGCATAGAAATCTTTTTGGCATGTGTAACCTACAAATATTCCCATTGCCTTCTGGCATCTTCCTGTTATGGCTTCAAGTCTCCCCTGACCCCTCTTTTCAGTGACATGTCTTTCTTCTGCCCTCTTCTCTGGGGTCTGACACCCAGAGCAATGAAAACTAAGCTTTATGACCAAAGGTAGCAATCCAGGGGGATGGACTGCTTGTAGTCAAAGGGTAGTAATCCTAATATTTGGGATGTTGGGTTAGTTTCATGTTTTTTTTTTTTTTTTAAATTTTGAAAAGATTTTATTTATTTGACAGAGCACAGCAAGAGAGGGAACACAGCAGAGGGAGTGGGAGAGGGAGAAATAGGCCCCCCGTGGAGCAGGAGGCCCTATGTGGGGCTCCATCCTGGGACCCTGGGATCATGATGTGAGCTGAAGGCAGATGCTTAACAACTGAGCCACCCAGCCACCCCTAGTATCATGTTTTAAGTACTGCCTCAACCCTGTTTGGTAGATTCAATTTGTTTTTAAGCATTAAAGTAGGTACTTTCTAATTTTAAAATTGTCACCACAGTTCATCCTTTTCCTGTTGAGGATTTCTTTTAAGTCAGTGACAGAATTTCCCCGTGTGTCCTGGTTCTTCAACTCCCAAAAGCTGGCCTGCTGTTCTGGGGTTCCCCGGTGATCTCCGGACCGCCCACCTTTGCAGATTTCTGGATGCTGTGTCTGCTCCCTCTCTGTTGCTGTCTTTGCTTCTAGCTGCCTTCATCTTCCTGACCTGTTTCTACATGACCCATTGCTAGTCTTTTATAACCAGCTCTTCATTCTTTTTGGTGGTTTCTGCAGTCCCATAGCTGCTTCTGTAGGCTTCTGATACATGCCAGCCTTCATGACAACTTAGTCATGTTTGCCTGTAAACATCTATAGCCTGTTTGTTTCCCCAAATACATACTGTGTTTTAGGAAAGAAATTTGTTTTTATTGGGGTGAAAGGAACTAAAACATTTTCTTTGTAAGACTTCTGAGTTAGGGACTGCTCAGAGAGCCTTCTTCCTCCTCCCCCCTGCCACTTTCAAACTTATCGTGACTTAATGTGGGTTGCCTCTTGGGGGTTTACAGAGGCCAGCTCCATCCTGAGATGTGATAGGAATGTAGGAATGTTCTCAGTGGGCCTGGGCTGGTTCTGACCATTCTTTCCTTGTCTCCTTTAGTTCTCTGTTTTTCCATTCATTCCTAAAAGTACCTACTGTATGCAAGTTGTAGTGCACAAGGCACTGGGGCTCGTCAAAGGTGAGGAAGAGATGGCCTCTCTTCTGGAGGCAAGCGGAGACGTGCCTGCAGTGGTGCAGAAGCTCATGGGAAGTGGCCAGGACTATGAAGTGTGAGGCCCTAGGGAGAGGGCCAGAAAGAAAGAGGGTGGGGAGATCACATCTGGCTTGAAAGGGGAGATTTCATGAAGGAATAAACATTTGAATTTGTTGGGTTTTTTTCTTCTTTTAGTTATTTTTCAATGCAGAGGTTTGCTTATTTATGTACAAGTAACCAGACACGATGCTGAGCACTTGACAGTTGTTCATTTTCACCTTTTCTCCTTTAGGAGAATTGTTTCTTCACATAATTATGCTCATAGTATATTTTGCATGCCCCATTACCCTACTGTAGCTACTTTATGTTACAAGGTTTCCTATTATTATTACATATTATTTGTGCCTTCTTTAATGGCTTAATGAGTAATAAGACCCACCATTACTGAATGCTGGATACCTGCCAGATGCTGACTTACTGTGTTTGGTGCTTTACGCATTTCTTGACTTTTCTGAAGCCCTCAAAAGATAGGTATTATTTCGCATTGTACACATGAGGAAACTGAGGCTAAGAAGTCCTGAAACATCCCTAAGATCAGAGCTAATAAGTAACGACTGGGTGCAGACACATGTGTCTGATTCCAAAGCCCATGCCTGCTCTTCCTGCAACCGTAGGCTGCTGGGAATATTTTTATCGCACAGGTTTCTCTTCGTTTTAGGATCATTATCTTCAGGTAGGGTCTCAGCAATAGAATGACTAGGTGTGAGGCTTTGGTCGTTTTAAGGGTCTTGATGCCTATCTTTGACTGCTTTTATGAAAGGACTGTATAAATGTCCACTTCTGCTGAGTTCTGTCTTTTCCAGGGGTGGGTTTGTTTTGGATTTGACCACTGAGAGTAAGGTGTGATCAGCATATTGTTGTCAACTCCCTTCCCTTGGGCGTCATGACATTCGGGTTTCTGGTGGCTGGTGTGCTGCTGCTCCTGCGACCAGGGGCTTCCTGGCCACTTCCTTAACATCGTGCTCAGCATTGGCAGCAAGCTTCCCGAGCCACTCCTGGAGACCAGGAACCTTGTCCTGTGGTTTGCACCATGGAATCCACCAGCCCCTTTCTTGGGGGGCACTGGTGACTTCAGGACTGGAGTTGGCCCCAGAGATTGTGTAATCAGAGGCCTTAGTGTCTCCCCACCCTCCCACCTGCCTCCTAAGGAGTTGGCTTTTGAGGAGAGGCAAACCTCTCGTTTGGACTGGGACTGTGTGAGAGAAGACATTAAAAGTGCATCTTGTTACAGGCAAAGTGGCCTGGCTGTAGATCCTGAGTAAGCCAGAATCATGGCACTCCAGGAAGGTTGTAGTATTTACCTTTGTTTTCTGCCTGTCCTTGTTCAGGATCTTCTTGTTAAGTTTATTTTCTTTTCCCTAAGTTGGAAGGAACTCACACCCTCCTCCCCCCTGTCATGCATACACAAAATCTTAAAACACTTTCTCCTTTTATAGGGAAGACATGTCATGTGACCCTAAGAAGGCCAGACCATCCCTGCTCTGTCACCTGCTCCTTAAACTCAAGGAATGTCTCTAGAAAGTTCTTCCATCTAAGGTCCTGACTGGCTTTTGTGTGTTCCCCTTATAGCACCGCAAGGACCTTGAGAGGTCAGTGATCCATCTTGCAGCCTTAGGGTCCCTCCTTGGCCGCTGTCTGGGACAGCCCTGTACATCCTTCCTTTCTGTTTGGTTAGAGGCTTATTTCCCCGAGTGTGTCATCTGGAGTTGGGTGAGGTGAGGGGGGCCTTGTGCTTAATGGGAGATTTCTAAATGCACTGGCCGCTGAGGGCTCCCTGAGTGTTGATTAGAGCTAAGCCCCGAGTGGCTGCTAATGTACATTCCTGACTGATAGGGACCAGATAACGTGCTCCAAGCAATATTTTTAACCTGTAGGAGATATGGGAGCTTAAAAGAGCTAAGCTTTTCTGCTACTTTTGGTGACACTAGGTGCTAAATTCCCTGCTGACACGAATAGCACTGGATCCTGGGCATTATCAACAAACAAACAACGACACGCCACCTTCGTGCTTTGAAGCCTCTCTACTTCTTCCCTTCGTTCCTTCCCTTGTGTCTTTCTTTTTACTCCTCTTTCCTTGCTGTCTTTGTTCCCCCACACTGGGCCTTGGTGATCCTCCTCCCTACCTCCCAAAGGAAAATCTGGGTGAGGGAGAGGAAAAAGGAAAACCCACAAACACAAGGAGGTTGCTAAGAGAGGTGAGTCCCATCTGTTCACCCTGCTGAGTCAGCGCTCAGTTGAAGAGTGTGGACTTCTGATTCCCGGGTATAGAATTGGGTGGTGCAGAAAGGGCTCTCAGGTGGACGCTAAGGAGGGCGGTCCGTACGGGAGTCAGGTCTCAGGTCGGTGAGCCAGAGGCTGGGACGGCTCCTCTGCTCCTCCGAGCTCAGCATTTGCAGGACAGAAAGGACTTTCCATTCCCCTCCCCTGCCTCCCTGGGACACTCATCCCACATCTCAACCCCAGGCAGTGCCAACGAGAGCATCTCCTCTCCTGTTTCCAGGTATGGCCTTTGGCCTCGGGTCGGCTGGGGCAGTGCTTACACACCATCCAGACTGAAGACCGAGTCTGGTCCATCGCTATCAGCCCAGTACTAAGGTAAGGGAGATGTTTTGGGGTATGGTTTTGTCCTGTGTAATAATGCTTTATTTTCTGAGATCGGGCAGGCTCGGCAGTCTTCCCCCTGTATATTGTAGGCTGCTTTGAGCTTGTCTTCTGGAGATTTTGAAAATCCTCCAGAGGCTTGAGTCTGTGGCTCCTTTCATATATGCATGGGGTGGAGACAGCATTCCAGAGGTAACTTCCTAGGCATCTACCCCGGAAATATGAGGGAAAAGGTACCATTAAAATGTAACCGAGGCCAGCTGTTCCAAGAGTGTCCCTTCTGGAGCATATACCCTCTGGGGCTACTTCCAAAGCAGAGGCCTGTTAGCTCCCCTGGGAAGTTACTGCACCAGCCAGCCTGCTATCACAACCTACATCTGGTTTGTTCCCCTTGGAAAATGTCTTCTGGAGTATCCCTTACAGAGCTGAGTCATCAGGACAGGTGTGTGGCCCATGTCCAATTGGGCCCTCATCCAAAGGCAGGACTGTGGAATAGAGTGATAATTGTGGCAGAAGTGCTAAATTTTTTTTTAAAGACTTTTTTTTAAAAAAAAAGATTTTATTTATGTATTTGACAGACAGAGATCACAAGTAGACAGAGAGGCAGGCAGAGAGAGAGGAGGAAGCAGGCTCCCCGCCAAGCAGAGAGCCCGATGTGGGGCTTGATCCCAGGACACTGAACTCATGACCTGAGCCGAAGGCAGAGGCTTAACCCACTGAGGCACCCAAACGCCCCAGAAGTGCTAAATTTTTGATGGTAGCTTTACTTTACTCTTTGGCCTCTTTCCTCTAGCTTTACCAGTAAACAAGTGAGCTTTACATCCTGACTTCTGCTTTCTAGGCTTTCTTGAACCAAGGCTGAGCCTCTCTCCTCCCCAGGAGGTTACATGGACTCTCCTGCTGCACCTGCTCTGCCAGAGTGTTTGTTCTTCTGGGGTCTTCCCTCACTACCCTTGGCCCTCACTCCTCACCTCAGTGATCGGTGGGAAAGCTGTAGGGCAGCCACCCTCCAACAGGGGGTTTAAGTCAGTCGCTAGTTTTACGAGAGAGTTGATTTCCCCCTTCAGCCTCCCTCTCCTCACCCCACGGAGCCTACACCCCTCCTCCTGCCCCCTTTGCAACTCCCTTTCAAATTTTTTTCTTTCTAAAGAATTAGAGCCGATTAGCCACGTCATTAATTCTTCAATTTGACGGCTGATATAGCAGGACCTGAAACACATTGCTGACCCCAGAGAATGGAGACCCCGTTCCTTAGCATATTGACGATGGGAGAAGTTAATTAAAATTCCACAGAGCGGAGGTGTCGGCTAACCTATAAACCTGTCGCCGTTCAGAACAAATCATTCTAGCAATCCTAGGAAAGAGGGAAGGAGAGACCAGCAGGGAGTAGAGAGGCCTAAGTGTGTGGGAGCGGACAGTGGAGAACAGAGTGATCAGGCAGGGTCCCCTCCACAGTGGGTTTCCATTGCTCCTAGTGGGCCAGGCTTGGGGGTCTGTGGGCTGGATGTGTGTAAGGATTGAAGGTAGGCTGAACAGCCTGTGGGAGGTGGCCGGTTGGTTGGTAACCATCTTATGGACTTCTGATGTCAGGAGACTAGGGTAGGCTGGGGTGTGGCCGATGGTAGAGGGAAGCCCTTCAGGGCTGGTGATCTAGACCAAAGAACATGGCTATTCACCCCATCTCTTGGCCCTCGACTCTAGCCACCTCTCTGGAATGTGTCAGGCTACCCGTAACCAAAGAGAGCATGGCAATGGTTGAAGATAGCTTCAGTCAAAAAAGTTGAGGTCCTAGTTGGTCTTGTCATTAAGAAGCATATTGAACACAGCAAAAGGGGGATCCTGGGTGGCTCAGTGGGTTAAAGCCTCTGCCTTCAGCTCAGGTCATGATCTCAGGGTCCTGGGATTGAGCCCCGCAGTGGGCTCTCTGCTCAGCAGGGAGCCTGCTTCCCTCTCTCTCTCTGCCTGCCTTTCTGCCTACTTGTGATCTCTGTCTGTCAAATAAATAAATAAAATGTTAAAAAAAAAAGAACACAGCAAAAGGCATTTTGTTTTGGCCACAACTTGCAGCCTAGCTTTGAGGATCTACCTGGCTTTCGGACAATACCAGTACTAGTCTACTATGGCCACAACACATGTGTATTAGTCATTTGCCCTGTGCCAGACCCTTTGCTAGGTCCTTGATATGCCTCCTCTTTGGTGAAAACTTTCATCGTTTGTTCTCATTCTCCTTGAGAGCCTGCTTGTCCTCTTGGTGTACCTCCTTGGCCCTAAGATGACTCTTTGGCTCGCTGTTGATTGGCTGTTCGGCTTCTGAACCGCAGTTGTTTGAGATGACCTTTGCCCCAGCTCGACAGGTGGTGTTGGACTCTTTGAAAATTGTTTGCGTTGTTTTGGACCCTGGCTTTACTCGGTGGTCAGGATGCTACTGCTCTCCCCACCGTTTTCTCTTATCCTGAGTGCCCTGGGCTAGGGCTGCTTCATTCCATTACTAAATCCATTTCTTTTCCCGTGTCCATGAAGTTGCACCTGTCAATGAGTGCTTCCATTTTTCCCATCTGGGGAGACCCTGCCTCCTGGCCTTGGGGTCTGTTCTGGAAGAGGCTGCTTTGTCATTACCAGCAGGGTGGCCTCAGGTAAGTCATTCCTTTCTCTGAGCCTGTTTCTTCATTTATTCAATGTAGATACAGTTTCTTTTATAGACCTCGCTAGATGATTGTGAAGATGACCTGAAATGATCAGAAAATACTAGGCAGGGATGAGGTCATGATCCTCGGCTCAGGTCATGATCCCAGGGTCCTGCATCAGGCTCCTTGCTCAGCAGGAAGCCTGCTTTGCCCTCTGCCCAACACTCCCCCTGTTTGTGTGCGTTCTCTCTCTGGCAAATAAATAAATACAATCTTAAAAAAAAAAAAGTCTTCAAAAGATATTAAGAAAGTGAAAATACAAGGACCCTTGGGTGGCGTAGTCCATTAAGCGTTTGCTTTTGGCTCCTGTCATAATTCTGGGATCCTGGGATCAAGTCCCACATCCAGCTCCTTGCTCAGCGGGGAGTCTCCTTCTCCCTCTGCCTGCTTTGCCTGCCCTGCCTGCTGCTCCCCTGTTTGTGCCCGAGCGTTGTCTCTCTATCTCTCTCTGGCAAATAAATAAAATCTTAAAAAAACAACGCTCTACAAAGCTAAAAGGCCTATCTCACCATGTCACCCAGAATCTCTCTTCTCTGGGGTAGCCTTTGTTCAGAGGTGTTAGTTGCTCTCATGTCTCCAGCTTGGCTGGGGACTTTTCTGGGCCCTCTTGGAGCTACATGACTTGTCTACAGTCTTCTTGAGGTGGGGGACCCTCAGCAGGAATTGCCTCCCCCCCCACCCCAGTGTTCCTGCCCTCGTCCACTGTCTTCTCTTCCCCTCCCCACCACACACTCTGTTGAGTATGGCCATCGGTGTGCGTGTGGTCACTACTGGCATGTGACCGTGAACCCCTCACAAAGAACATGAGTGGGGGGGTGGGCAGCACTTTCCCTCTGGGGCATGTATTCCTGGTTGACCCAATGGATTCCCAGTCTCTCACTGCTCTCTCATCCCTTTAGAAGGATCCTGAACAGTTAGGAGACCTGCTGCATCCCTTTTCTCAATTAATCTTTCTTCTATTAAAAACAGTTAGTCAGAGTTATGCATCATATCTATCAAAGCTGTGCTTTGCTGCCTTCTTTTCTTAGGTGTGTGCTTAGACACTTGTAGGAGGAAGCACGAAGCCTCAAGCCTCAGGCTTTATTTGAGGAGCTCATGACCGGGAGAAAGCCGGTGTTCCGTCCTGTGTCCAAATGTCACCTTTCCTTCCTCCCATGACCTTGAGTTCTTGATTGGTAAACAGCTGTGGAGGGTGATATTTAATACCAGATATGTGCTTAGACCTGTGTTTAGGTACTCGAAACCACAGAAGGAAAACCAGTAGTCTCCACAGGAGGGTGGAAGACAAGGACCTTTTTCTCTACTACTTGTGTGCCCTCCTGCCCGTCTTCATTCCCTGACACCAGCGATCCTGTTTATAAGATTCCTGACTTACTGGTGAAGCGCTCCTTCTGGAGAGGAGGTGTTTGATGAGGGAAAGGAGGACAGCCTGAGATGGGAGAGAGGGGCTGTGGGGGACTCACCCAGGGCCCAAGGCTGTAGGTCCGGGTATGCTTGTATAGCTCCCATATGACCTCCCGGGGCCACGTTGGATTCCAAGCACTTTTCCATGAGTAATACAGAAAAGCATAGTTGTTTTTTTTTTAAGATTAAAAAAAAAAATTTATTAAAGCGGGATCACAAGTAGGCAGAGAGGCAGGCAGAGAGAGAGGGGGAAGCAGGCTCCCCGCTGAGCAGAGAGCCCGATGTGGGGCTCGATCCCAGGACCCTGAGATCATGACTTGAGCTGAAGGCAGAGGCTTAACCCACTCATGAGCCACCCAGGCGCCCTGAAAAGCATAATTTTTAAAATGGGTGATACATTTTATTGCCATTTAAAAACTATTGCCAGCTGAATAAATTTAGCAAATACTTAAGAGTGAGGAAATAAGGCACAGCTAAAGACCCCTTCCTTGCTCCTCCCACTGCCCTATATATTGACCAGACCCTTGGGAGATGGCAGCTCCCGGGAGGGTTTTATGCAGGGCTGGGGTGAGATGGAACTGTGACGGCTGCCAGGTGACACTGAGCACCTGGAACTTTGCCTTCTCTGGCTGAGGGGGACGGGGGTGCCACCACCACACCCCTCCCCAGCAGAGGGAGAAAGTGAGCCTCAGGGAAGACTGATGCAGGCCACACGTGGTGTGGGGCAGAGGAGGTAGCTCTTCAGCTTAGGTCTCTTGCCTAGAGCCACATCCTGGGGTGCTGAGGGACGCCCACGAGGCAGGCCCAGGTCTTTGCTGTGCCTTCATCCACCGTGGATGCATGGTGGATGGTAGCTGCGGCCCTTGAAAGGCTCTTGGGGCCTGAGGAACATTCTGTCTTCCTAGAGACCCCAGTTGAGGCGTAGGGGTCGGGGAGAGCAGGACGTCCGTGAGGCCTGGGTTCTCCCGGGCACCTGTGAGTGCTTGTTGATCTTTGGTTTGGTGCGGGGTGGGGTGCTCCAAGCCAGCTGTGGGGCCCTGGGGGCTGAAGTGAATCCGGAGACCTGCTCACCCTGTTTGCCTGCTAGGGGCAGAGCGAGGAACCCACAGCTCCTCCTTCCTCTGCAGACACCATATTTATTGTCCTCCAAGAACAAGGAGGTGCCCAGCCGACTCCTTTCTTCATCTCCAAACAACGCTTGCTATCGTGTGAGTGTGGTCAGAAGGCTTCCCAGGACACTTGGGTTTTAATCCCTTCTCTCTTGTTTCTGTCATTAGGGAAATAGATTGAGTGGTATAGGTGTAGAAAATTGACTTAGCTGTGTTATTAAGTATACAATATAATTTTGTGTAACTTTGCTTACTGTGGTGACCTGTTTGTTTTTGGGTGGAATAGTCCAAGTCTGCATGAAATGTACCGATTCAAATTTGTAAAGTGAGTTGTGGTCTCTGGGGGGTTTTGATGAAGGAGCTGCCCCTGCTTGCTTCATTTCTCCCGGAGGTGAGGGAGAGTCTGGAAGGAAAGCAGTCACTGTGTACTGTTTGGGGAGGGGGCGGGTTGCTGGGAGAGCGGGGTGTTTGTTCCAGTGGCTGCAGGGTTTACTGTGTGTTGTGTGTGTGGTAAACGCGCATTCACCAGCCTGTTGAAATACACCTTTCTTTAGTGAAAGGTAATTGCATCTGGAGTTTTCTCTGACCGAGAGGTTTGAAAGATTGGAAAAAAGAGGCAGCCAACTTTTAGTTTGGATTCTTTGGTTCCCAGAGGCTCAGCAATCCTGTGGCCCTGGACTGTGTAACTCGGAGCTTTTAGGGGAAAATGAGTCAAAAGTAATGGTTGTGCCTCTGAGCTTTGCTCTTTTTGGTTGGTGATGAGCTGGGCTGTGAAAAGGAACCCTAACCTCCATAACCTGAGGAGAGACTCTGATGGCTGACTTGGTTGTGCTTTACCTTGTGGCTTGACCTGTGGCCAATTCGGTCTCTCTGTCCTGCCTTCCTGGGGCCAGGACAGAGGGAAGCTTTCTCTTGGCCCGTCTAGGGAAAGGAGACCTTCCCTAAGCAAAGAGGGGCTCGGTGTCCTCCTTTGCCGGGCTGCAGAGCACACAGGAGGGAGCCTTCTGCATGTGGTGGTCCTAGATGAGAGAGTCAGAGACACAAGGACACTGCAGAGGGGCCGGGGGCAGGCATGGCGGGAAGAGGGGGCATGACTCCTGGGGAAAGAAGGAAGCTCTGGGTGATGCCAGATGGGCCACCTGGTCCAGCCTGAAATGACTGCAAATTAGAAAAGGATCAGTATAGGGATATGACTAAAATGGAGTCTGGTCCTGCCGAGTCTCAGTGCAGTGCCCACCACCCTAGAGTTCCCCACCTGGTTAAGCCAAGCCTCTCCAACGGGTGCAAGTGTACCCATCGGTAGCAAAGATGAGATGACATGGGTGGGTTTCACTTCCTCAAGACCCTGGATTTCTGCCACTGCCCAGGGCAGGATAGGTTCAGGGAGGCTCATGTGCCGAGCTGCTGGCCTAGGACCAGCAACCCAACCAGCCCGGGCTGGCCCAGAACCCACTTGTGGGAGCCACTTCTTCCCTGGCCAGCAAGGCTGGCTCAGTGGTCAAGAGCAGACCTAAATAAAACACCACAAATAGAAGCAGAAGCCGCTGCAGAAGATAGGGCACTGAAGATGCGGCCGTGCCCAGAGAGCCTGCCTCTCCCGACAGGAAGACCTGGCCATCCCTCAGTCTCTGTCACGTTCTTTCTCTCTCTCACTCCACAGCTGTCTGTCTCTCTCCCTCCCCCCACCCCGTCTCGATTTAGTCCCTATTACTGCTAGGCCCTGGGGAAGACACTGTGAACTAGACAGCGTTGTGTGGTAGGGACCAGTCGGAGGGCAGTATGGTGTGTTGAGTTCCCAGCTGGGGGACTGGCACCCTGGAGGACCGGCCTGCCACCCACCTCTCCTGGCTCTGGTCCCTGCCTGCACCACAGCGGTTTCTTCTCTCCCCTCATTGGGAAGAGAGCACGTCGTTTTCCTGCCGGAGCCGCCCCTGCTTCTCTGGGCTGTGTGTGCAGTGTGCCTGTGTTTGTCCACCTTTGATCACTGTTCTGCCAGCACATAATTTAGCAGTCCACATCCCCAGGTGGAAGCATGGAGTTAATGTTAAAATTAGTTGGTGGGTTTATGTGTGTGTGTGTGTACACACACACACACACACACACACGTACTCTTTAAACTTCAGTGGGTGATGAGGCAGAGAGGGAGGCGGGAGGCCGAAGGGGAGCTATAAATTCTGGGACTGGTGTAGCTGTTCTCTGAGCAGCCGGGAAGCCTCTGATGTCTCCACAGCACTTTCATTAACATTTAAATTAAGGGTTTGTTTTCCAGTCTGTTTTATAGGCAGGGACCTTTCATGGCCTGTCACATGCACGCCCCCCCCTCACCCCCAGCAAGTGTGTAATTGTAGCCACTGCTCTGTCCTCACTGGGTTGCAGCCGGAGTTCAAAGGGAATTCCGGAGCTGGAGCTCTGGAGGTACGAGGTGGAACAGTCAGGATGTGGGTGTTCCCTCTGACACGAAGGTGCTGTGTAGGAGCTATTTCTCCTCCCGTCCGACCTGTGCTTTCCTTCCCTCTTTCAAGGGACACACACTCTGTTCTGCCTCTGACCCCTTCCCACTCTTCCTTCCCTGGAGCCACAGGGCATGTGGGAAAGGCTGCGTCCATGAGTGCCTGCTCCCTGTACCACGAGTGAAGGCGTGGGACAGATGGTTTGAAGATACAGATCTTCATGCTTATCTTCCTCCTTTTGATTTTTTTTTTTTTTTTTTGAGCCTCAAGAATACTTCCTCCTACTCTCCTTAGAGAAACAACAATATAAAAGAGATTGCCATCTGAGAAGAATTTATAGTAGGGCCCTTTGGTCCTGAAAAGCCCGTTCTGGCTTTGACAGATAACGTGTACAGATAACGTATACACACGCCGTACGTGGCTGCTCGCTCTGCGGGTACGGGTGTTTGAAATAGCTTAACCGATCTAGGTGCTCATTTGAGACCTGTTCTCTGAGGTTCTGGTATTCAGAGGAAGCCCTTCTGTGCCCTGACAGGGAGAATTGTTTCTAAGCTCCCTTTCGTAAGGCATATTTGGCAGCATTTGGGGGTGTTTTGAAAAGACATCCCTGCTCTGGTCTCTGTCCTCCCCAGCAGCATCCTGTTGATGCGTAGATGACAAGAATGTGTCCCAAACAGCCCAGAACATCTCATTAGTTCAGAACCTCAGGGCTGAGTTCACCCACTGGTGGTCTCCAGCTAGTTTCCTTCTGGACAGTCAAGAGAGGAGCACTGGCACCTTTCTCTTCCTCTGTCCAGAGGCTGAGAATTTTCTCTCTCGGAGGGCTGACTTTACTGCTTGAGTTGCTGTATCCTTCCTCCTTTCTTCACGGATCCGTGCCTCATCTGCAGGGCTCAGGGTGGCTGAGTGTCCTGCCCTCCTGCTCCAGGTAGCCTGGCCAACAGGTGGCCACCCTCACGCCCTGGAGTCCTGCCTGAGAGGAGTGCGCGCGGTGGGGGGGGGCACCCCCTCGCAGGTGCTGCTGGGCTCGGGTTGCAGCTTGGTGTCCAGGCCCCGCCTGGTGGTGATTAATCTGGGCCACGGGCCGGCAGAGGCCCAGCCAGGGCAGCTTTGGTCCCTCACTGTGAAGACCTTTGGCTCGTTCGCCGAGCTGATCTCTATAGCCTGCTTCGGCTTGAGTTTGATCTGTCAAGGCTAAAGAGGAACCTGATGGTGGGGCGGAAACTTCTAGCCCTGTCTGACTTATGGCACTGATCCGTTCCAGTGGCTTTGTCATGATAATACTCGTATATTTAAGAAGATTTCTCCACCTGTTTGCTGTAACACTTAGATCAATCAAAAGAGGTGTCTTTGTGAAATATCTGTGCTTTTAGTTTCTTGGGGCAGTGGAGCTCACACTTGCAAGTAGCGTTGGGGATGGGGAGGGTTGGTACTGGGCCCAGGTGAATCAGGCCAAGATATGTGGCTGATCAGTAGCATGAAGTTTGTGCATTCAGGGGGTGATGTCAGGGGTTGGAGGATCCCCCCATCCTCCTGCTGCAAGTAGGTGAATCTTGGGCCATTTGGGACAGATTTTGGTACTTCAGTTTGGAGTCGAGTCTTAAGTTCTTGTTTTCATTTCAAACCAAGTTTTTTGAAAGGGTGTCCCTATCTCCCCCACCACCTTTCCATTTCCCAGAGTCCTGGTTCCTGGGCTGCCCAGGTGGCAGTCCACAGTGTCTGAATTCAGGGCGGTCACACACGGCCTTGCCTGGCCATGGGCTTCAGACCCAAGAACAGGATTTCTGCTGCCTGTGACCATCTCTGGGTGTGAGTGAGTTCCGTTATTATAGTGGTTCCATTTGGGAGGTTAGGAGCTGGGGACCTAAGAGCTGGGGCAGGAGAAAGCATGGACACCGTCATATAGAACCGCAGTGGAATGTGTTGACATTACTGATCTGGGGAGCTCTCTGTAAAGGTGCTCCGAAAGTCCGTGTAGACTCTGAATTCTGCTGTGCTGACTAGAGCTTCTCCGTAGGATGATGGTGAAGGACACTTTATGCCTCAGCAAGCCAACCACTGTGTTCTCTTCCTTCAGACCAAGACTAAAAGAACCCTGGCTGTATGGCTGGGACATCTGCTAATCCTTGTGCCTCTCTAGCAGTTTCTTCAACAGTACTCTTCCAAAGTTTCCAGATTTTAACCTTTGGGGGAGGGGTTTTATTTCCTGTCTTACATAAGTTCTGTGCCCGTGGGCTGCAGATGAAACTCCTTTGCCTCTGGCAGGCCCCACCAAGCCAACTACCCAAGGTCCTTGCCTCCTTTCCCGCTTGGTCTTGCTCCTTTCTCTGGCTAGGGCATTTTCCGAGGGGGTAGTTTGTGACCTGCTCTGTAGTACCCTGTATCTGATCGGCATGGCTCAGACACAAGGTGCTGGCAAGACCGTGAAGAGCGGAGGAAGGAGTCGGGAGGAGAGTATGTGCTTGCAGAAGCCGTGGTAATTGCAAAGGGAATATTAGTCCAAGAGCTGCTGGCCTGGGAAATTGCTTTCTGCAGAAGCTTTCCTTTTTCATAGTTTGCAATGCAAATTTTAAAACATGAATGGTGCACAAAAAAGTAAAGGAGGGGGCAAAAGGAGTTCCAGTTGGGGTGTGATAACCTCCAATATCTTGAGCAGGGCCTAATGTGCAGAAGAGAATTTCAAGTTATGGGAGAGAATCTTTCAGGAGATTAAAATAATTATACATTGTATTTTGCTGTGATTCCTGCCCCCTCCCCACACACCTGTGTCTTCCGTGCTCTTGTGTTCAGACCTGTCGCTGGCCCTGCTCAGCTTACACTGCTGTCTCCACCTCTGCTTCTTCCTACAGCGAAGCCATAATCCAGCTTCTAGAACAGTGGTCAGGGTGCTCATGGTATAGTATTTGATCCTCACAGCAGGTTGGAAACAGAGGCCCCATCTAAAGTCAGTATGCTTCGGCGTGTGCTCTGGCCCTGAGGACTGGAGCCTTGTCATCGTGCCGGCAGGAGGACCTGGGAGCGTGCCCCCGGGAGAAGGTGTTAAAGCCACGGCTCTCATCCTCTGCTCTCTCTGACCCTCTTTACGCTGTGGGTAGGCTTGATGAAGTCTAATGTGGGGTCACTGGGCCTTTTTCCTCCGATTTCCCATGCTTCACCTGCTGCATCTAGAGAGCATGTGTGGCGTTCTGCTTCCAGGCTGGAGACACTGCTGCCTGGTTGCTTCTGGATGCTCAGGTGATGCTGGAGGTGGGGCTAGGCTGGGGATGACCCCTGCTTTCAGTGTGCTGGCAGAGCAACCAGCTGTTCAGGTGGGAAGATTCAGACTGGCTTTTTTCTAGGAGCAGAGCTAGACAGGAAGCCACAAGAAAGGCCAGAGGCAAGAGCTTTTCAAGTGCAAGGATGCCCCAGGAGTCGAGCTGCCGTGCGGCCTGGGGTTGCTTCCACCCCTTTCTGTGTGGCCCTCTTGCACATGGGACAAACGTGGGCCGAACAGATAGGGAGGGGAACGCTGCGCTGTCGGGGGTAAAGTGAAATGTATGTACCCTTTCTCCTGTGGCCACCAGGAGTCTTCCTTCCTTCCTTCTTCACTGGGGAATTTTGAGAGGGAGATTAGCTTGAGTCTTGCACGGGGTGAGTCTGGGGGTGGCTGGGCCACACTCTGGCGTCTCAGGAGCACACTTTCCTATAGGATGCTTCCACGTTCAGTCAGCCACTGCTTATTAGCATGCGCTCCTCACTGTGAACTTGCTGCACTGTGGCCTTCAGGGACTGCAGAGAGAGTCCAGCTCTGAGCACGTGACCTTCCTGTCTCTCTCCCAAGGACTGTCTTGTAGGGTGTTTCTCTTTCTCCTGTTTCTTCTTCTCTCTCGGGACTGTAGCTTTAGCTCTGGTGGCCAAGCCTGAGCCTCTTTTCTCCTCAGCCTGAATGGGAGGAGAACAAGTGAGTGAATGGACTGGGGTCCTAAGGTGAAGGACCCAGGAAAAAGGTCAGCTGGACGTAGGGTGCGATCTGTCACATTTGGCCAAGAGAGAGGGACACATGGGCTAATGTGTTCACGACACCCTCCTTTCCAGCCAGCCTGAATCTTACTAGTATCCCGGGTGAACTGTGGTTGAGAATAAAAACAAAAAATTAAGGAAGAAAAAATACAGATTATTCAAAGGATTCTGCCACTTGTTAAAGGTCTGTGGCCAGGAAAATCCTTTGCAGGCGGGTAAGGGTGGATCCAGGAATAAGAGGGAAAGTTAGAGTTTTAAAATTTCATTACTTTGGCAGTGAATACCCAAATAAAAATACGAAAACCTGTTGACACATAAATTCCACATCTAGGAATTTATCCTAAGACAACCAGACAAGTGTGCAAGATGCATGCATAAAGACGTATGTTAAGCATACCTAAATATCCAGTAATGGGGGCTGGCTAAGTATTTTGTGGTATCCACCTCACCACTGAAAGGGTGATGAGACCTTTATTTATTGACTCCAGAAAATGTACTAGCCTATTATTAAATGAAAAAAAAAAAGAAAGGTCACAAAATAGTATAATAGTTATTCACTGTCTCTTCAGAGTTAATTCTTATTAGGGGATTTCTATTGACCTTTCCCATTTTTTTTATTCTTGTTTTTGGTTGTTTTTTTGTTTTTGGGTTTTTTTTTTTTTTTTGTACTTAAATGTTTTTGTAATGAGCACAGACATAAAGGGCATTTAAATATCCATTTCAGCACCAGACAACCATAGAAAGAATTCTTCCTTTTTTCTTTACATAGTTATTTAAATCAAGGTTGCATGACCTACATTTAGCTTTTATTTTAAGCAGTTATATGAAAGTATAATTTACATACCATAAAATTTGCCCATTTTAAGAGACAATTTCAGTATATAACTCCATGATTTTTGGTAAATTTACAGAGTTCTACAACCATCACCACAATTCAGTTTAGAATATTTCTGTCACCCTGAAAAAGTCCTTCTTTACTTTTACTTTTGCAGCATTAAACTTGGTTTCATGCTTGGGCCCTTTTGTGGGGGAAAGAAGTTAGCTAAAATATTGGAATTTTTAAAAAAGGTAATGTAAACTCAGAACTTTTTTTGCATGTGATATATGTCCAAATGCCTGCCTTTACCAATGTTTCAAGAAAGCTTCTATGTCACATGGGGAGTATGAAGCCCAAGACACAGTTTTTACCACCCAGGAGTTTGCAGTCCAGTTGGGAGAACAGTGCATGTACTCAGACAACAATTTATCCCAGTCTGTATGGAGTGCGAGTGCCATCAGTGGCCAAGGTTCTTGATAGGAAATCAGAGGAAAGCAGTAGCCTTTTAGTGAAATGGGGGTGGGGGGCTTTCTGGGTGACATAGGATATAAAGTGGGACTTAATGGTGGCTCTGTTTATATTACAAGGAGGGAACTTGAGACATAGGGATGGGAGGAGCAAAGACCTAGTAAGGGATGGGGATGCTCCTTGTAAGTCTGTGGGTTCAGAGGAGACCAGTGGGGCCAGCTGGGGTGGAGAGTTTATGTAAGGAGTGATGAGCAGTGAGGCTGGAGGAGACATTTGGGGCAGGGTTTCGGGGGCTTTGAGGAGCAGTCGGACTTGAACCTGAGGATGGTAGGGGCCCTTGGAAGATTCGTGACCACACTGAGTCAGTTACAGGGTTAATGTGGCCGCACTGTGCACAGAATGCTTTGGAGGGGGAGGGGCTGAGGCCCTTGGGTTACTTTTCCAGGAGTTTGATTTGCAAGCAGTAAGGGTCTGGGCTCCCAAGGAGAGTGGGAAGATGGCACTGAATTCAGGAGGAACTCAGTGGTCATGGCTGCACGTGGCAGGGATGGAAGGGACCCACATGAATTCCTCCCTGAGCCTGGTAACTGAAGGTGGCCTGGTTTTGACCAGGCCGAGTTCCGTCTTTGACCTGTTGGTCTGGGGCGGTAGTGGGACAGTCAGGTGGCTGTGACCAGCGATAGCCAGGGATGGTGGCCTGGAGCTCAGACATGGCATGGAGACAACAGCTGAAATACCACGAGGGATTCATGTCGAGGGAAAGCGCAGAGAAGTCAAGGCAGCCGGGCAAGGAGAAACCAAGAGGCCAAAGGTCCCATCAGAGAGGCAAGAAAGCTAGGAGCCGGGGGAGAGCGGCGCATCCAGTGACAGTCGGCAGTGGACAGTGTACATAAATTCATGCGTCTTCCCTGTTCTATGTGACACACAGGATAGATACGGTAAAAATGCAGAGCCTTGATATTGACGCATGGAGATTTGCAAACAGTTGATTCTCCTTGTTTGATTTAAGCGTTACGTACTTTCTGAACTACAGTAAATTCCAAGTTTTGCTTTCTCTCAAGTTCTTTCCTCTGGCTCTTGTTTTCTTCTCTGTGCTTCCCTGTGGTGGTTTTCCTTGAGGGCAGCCTACTTTGGGCTGGATAATTTTTCCCTCTCTTTGGTTTCAGAGGGTCAGCAGCTGAGCTGGAGGTGCTAAGTGACAAAGTGAGGGGGTGTCCTTTCTGGGTTTCTCCCGTGGTGTTTGCTCCGTGTGTGACGGTGTTCGGAGCAAAGCTAGAGGCCGATGGAGGAGAACATAAAAAGCCAACTGACCACTTCGCTGTTTGGAGCAATTTGTCCTCAGAGCCACAGGGGCTGCCCCGGTCCGGAGCTTGCTTGGGCAACTATGCCTGTCTGAAATCTTTCTTTAAAGGGAATTAAATAGAAACTTTCAAATCCTCCTCAGGTTCTTCGGGGTAGTAATTCCATGGGGCTTGTCATTTGTGTTTGAAGCTGGTGGTGAGGAGGGCGGAGTGAGGAGAAGCGAGGGGGTGGAGATGGGAAGCAGAGAAGGAATCAGAGAGAGAAATTTTATTGAGGGAGAGTTTGCTGGGTTTATGGGAGGGAATCTCTCCCCTCCTCCCCATTCGGATTTGAAAGGGCCGGTGAATCTTTGATTAGGTGCAGGTCAAAAGAATTTACACATTGTGACCTTAATAACTAGAGGTGATTGGCAGGCGGGCTGTGGGGAGGGGGCCGCGGGTCCCTTTCATCTCACTTAGCACAGAGGAGAGACAATGGGCCCGCCGATTTTCCTTGTTGTCCCTTGTTTGAAAAGGTCTGGTGTCTCTACTAGGTACCTGTGACATGGGGGTCTTGATTGGGGTCTCATAAAGGCCCCTGTCAGTATGTCCAAAGGCCAAGAGTACAAAAGCAAGCAGTGGGTGGGGGTCTCAGCTGACCACTGAAGAAGGGAGGGGAGGGCCCGGGAGGCAGTGGAGGGAGAAGCAACCCCCGATGGGAGCCCTTATAGAAGGAGGGGAGGAGGGGGGCAGAGAAGGGCCATTTTTGTCCCTAACTCATCAAGCACATCTGCAGAATTGTCCAGGCTGCTGCCTCCCGGTTTCAAAAGAAAAAAATGATCGTTTGATAAACCGTCCCCGATTCACCACTTTCTCACAAGGGTGGGAGACCCAGCCCTGACCTCTGTATGATTTCACATCAGGACCAGGCTTTCTTTCCCCCACCCCCAAATTGCTAGAGAAACTTTGAAATGTATCCTGTGGCTTTCTCTCTCCCTTCTTCAAGCCCCCCACCCCCATTTCCCACCCTCTCCACCCCACTGGCCTCTGTTTTCTCCCTGGACGCTCCAGAGTGTAGGCAAGTAATTAGTCCCCTCTTTCTGGGGCACAATGAAGCTGGGGTGTTTGGCGGGCTCCTTCCCACCGCTCGCAGAGCCGGGGGCCTGGGGGGAAGGACCAGGTGGCATGTGCAGTGTGTTCCAGGCCTGTTGTACAATCACTGGGGCACAGGGCCGGGGGCTCAGGGACCAGTGCGCTCCTGCTTCTCGAAGGAATGTGCAGAGGCGCATGCATTAATGGTCCCCACACAATGCTTGCATTTTTCCTAGGTGGAGGCATCTTCCCCGTGAAAAGGCTGCCGAGCCCGGAGCCCAGGCGGGAGCCTGCCACCGCGGCAGCGTTCTTTCCCACCCTGCGCTTAGTGGCTTGGAGCTAACATGGGAGACCAACAGGCCGCGTCTCCTGAGAGCCCGATCTTTGTATCCGATGTGTGCTCCCCCTCTGCCCTGTCAGTTTTGTGTGTTCACGGAGTGTTGATTTTAATGCGGGCCTGTGTTGGGCTGAGAGGCCAGGCTGGGGGGCCTCAGGCCTTTGTCTTGCAGGGCCTCTTCTTGGAGGGTCTTCGGCCCTGGAGGCGAGTGGCAGATTTGAGAGGTAGGGTGAGATGCCAACTCTGGCTGGCACAGGGTTCCCCCATCCATGTGTCTGTCACAGACCACCATGGGGGGCCTAGAAAGCCCAAGCACCTTGAGACTCTCAGGCACACGCTTGTTCCCCCCTCCCTGCCCCCCGCCTCAAGGGGCAGTTCGTTCTACCGTGTAGGGCTGCCAGCTTGAAATGACTTACACCCCCCCCTCGTGACTGAGTCTGGCAGAAGCACAGATTGTGAGCCTCAGGGAGTCAGGGCAGGGCCTTGTCTGCAGGGGTTTGGGGAGGTTGGGGGCAGGCAGGAGGGGCGCTGGGAGAGCACAAGTCTGCTGTAGATGACTCTCCGGTGATTGGTAAGGGTCAGAAGAGAACAGGACCGGACAGAAAAGAGGCCAGCATCTGGGAGAACATTGACAAATCGCAAATGCTCCTCTCCGGCACTGCAGGGAAGAGTCCCTTAGAATGTTGGGTCAGGATGGGAGGTATGTTCCCCAGTGAGGAGAACTGGGGCCCCTCACAGGTACATTCACTGGGGACCGTCCAATAGAATGTCTTCTGTCTTTACCATTCATCTCTCTGTGTCAGAAGTTGGGGGAAAGTGTCTTTACCCATTCTGAACCCCGGTGCGTGTACGTGTGCCTCTAGGAGGGGAAGACTAGGAGCCTTGATGTGGCCTGCTCTACTCCTGGTGAGGGGGGAGTGCAAGGATCCCTCTGAGTCAGGGAGCCAGTGGGTGAGGACCTGCCCACCCACCACCATGGCCAGGCCCTGGCCCTGGCATCTGGTATAGTGCTGGAGGCCTTTGGCTGAGGAGTCCAGTGTTTAGAAATGGACTGTGTCCTCACTTTCCATATGATCAGAAGGCAGAGATGTGGGCTGGCCCCTAAGATGAGGTGGCCCTGGGGAGGCATCCCGCCAAGGTTCCCCAAGCACAGCGTCTCCTCTGTGCTGCTTTTGGCACCCTGCAGACTGTCTCAGGAATTGGTGCCAGTGCCACTGCCAGGCCTGACCAGGGGAAAGCAGCTGGAACTCCAAGGCCTTTGAGGGGCCTGAGTCCCAGAGGGGCCCCCCAGTAAGGAGCAGCTCCTACTCTGGGCCACCGTGTGGCCGAGAACATTTCCTTCGTTGAGAAATAGGCCCTCCTGGAGGTACTCACCCCCTCCCTTTTTCCCTTTTACTGTTCTTTTCCCTTAACTTTTCCAAATGCTATTTCTCCCCTCCCTTCGCTTCCATTTTTATGGACCAACTTCTAAAGAGCCTAATAGAGACACAGCTTATGTGTATGGATGTGACCATGGAGGGACGGGGTGTCAGGGATGGTCAGGCTGGGGTGGGGCTTCAAGATTGTCAAAAACGCCGTCACCTCCCCCTACCCCCCGGGGCTGTCCTGCCAGTGCCTGGCTGGGAGGGCACACCAGATCACAGCCTTTTAAATGCAGGCTCGATGGAGGAAAGAGGTAGAAACACAGAAGCAAATTAGATCTATCTATGGAGGTGTTCAGCTGGAGAAAATGAGCATTTCTTACTAACTGGAGTGCAGGGCATTTCATTATTAAGCTTCATTACAAGGGGGAAGAGTGCAGTCGGCCTCTCTGGGGATCCCCGGACTGTTTTCCTCCCTTTAAAAGTGCAGTCATGTTGAGGTTGAGGGAAGAGGCAGGAATTGTTCTTGGTAACTTCATAGAGCACCCAGGGGTTTAAAGCCAAGTGCGGAGCAAGGTAGGAGAGAAAGGTGGGCAGTGGGAGGGTGCTTCGAGGCCTTCCTCGTTCTATGACAATAAAGTGAAGAAACCTTGGTGAAAGTGGGGAGCCTCATCTCTGCAACTAGGATTGAGGGATTTGGGATGTTGAGAAAAGTGTCAATTAGATGGGGCACCTGGGTGGCTCAGTGGATTAAGCCTCTGCCTTCGGCTCAGGTCATGATCTCAGGGTCCTGGGATCAAGCCCCATGTCGGGCTCTCTGCTTGCCAAGGAGCCTGCTTCCCCCTCTCTGTCTGCCTGTCTCTCTGCCTGCTTGTGATCTCTCTCTCTCTCTGTTAAATAAACGCAAAATCTTTACAAAACAAAACAAAAACGTCAATTAGAAACCCCACCTTCCTGAGAGACCTGATATCTGACTGTTTTAACTTTTTTTTTTTTTTAAAGATTTTATTTATTTATTTGACAGACAGAGATCACAAGCAGGCAGAGAGGCAGGCAGAGAGAAAGGAGGAAGCAGGCTCCCCGCTGAGCAGAGAGCCCGATTCGGGCCTCGATCCCAGGACCCTGAGATCACGACCTGAGCCGAAGGCAGCGGCTTAACCCACTGAGCCACCCAGGCGCCCTGACTATTTTAACTTTTGAATTAAAAGTCCAAAATAGTGGAATTCAGCTGCAGCGCAGTGGTCTGACACAGCTGTTGTTTCCCGGATGCCCAGGACCTTGTCCTTTGGGGCCAGAGAAGGGCAGGAGTGTGCTGCCTTCAACTGGGCCTGGTGGGATGCATGTTAACTTCCGTCCAGGCAGAAGGGTGGCTTGGTCCTGTCCGTGGTAGACAATGTGACACAGGTGAACTTGGCTTTACAGTTCTGACTCCTTTTCCTGCTGCTGCTGCCCCAGGGATCGTGTCCAGAGTATAATCATTCCAAGAGAATTCTGATCTAGAGTGCTTAGTCAAAGAAGTGACTTGTCTAGGTTTTGCCTAGTCAGTTGGATTATCTGGTGTTCACTGTTCTCAGGGAAGCTGAGAGAGACAGCATTTTGTCATGGGAGAATTTCCTCCCATGGCCGTGGTACCAAGCGCAGAGCTACAAAATCTCATTTAGAATCCGTGCTTGTCATGCCTTATCAAAGGCCTGGAGGTTTTGCTGTCTCCCAAATTATCCTTTGCTTTTACCACAAGTCTCTGCTTAGCTCAACCTCCCTGAGGACATTAAGTAACCAGGCTGTCTTCTGGGACTGGTAGACCTAATTCCTAATGGAGGCCTAGTCCCTTTGTTCAGCGGCCTGGGGACCACTGGATTGGGTGAACCTGGGACTTAGGAGCTCGCTGATCACCTGTAGGTCTCCCCACCCCCTGCCCTTCCCTCCATTTCCGCCCCCTCCCAAAGAGGAAAAGTATCCCTCTGCACTTCCCACTTCCCAAAGAAGAGGAGACGAATGATGGACGATCTGGGGCAGCGGTTGGCACCTTAGCTGAGTGACTGGTAGCCAGCGCTGCTGTTGTATTTGCGGGCGCAGGATCCTCGGCCTTTGCGTTCCCAGCTCTGCCTGTACCCACCCCGTCTCTGAGCCCACACGTCTGAAAGGGTGTGTCAGGGTAGCAGGCAGATTCCTTGGTCTCTGGGGGCCCCCCACCCCGAACAGGAGCTCTCCTGTGGTGATGCACGTGGGTTCCTCTCCCTTTCACTTTCCTGCCTTGTGTTAATGTCCCTGCTTCTCCTGGGACTACATCCCCTCAAGAAGGCACCTCAGCATAAGGCCACATATAGAATTCCCCTGTGTTTTCTCTTCCCTGGAGCATGGAGAGGGGGCTGGGAACCTGGTCATGGAGTTTCTGGCAGTCTCAGTGTTTCCTCAAGTTCTCTCATCCCTCTAGCTTATCTTTTGCCCAGGCTTCTCCTTGGGATTCCTCTTGTCTGTGAATTTTCCTCCTGTTGGTGGCAGTAGGCAAGGAAATGTTCTCTGGAAGAAGCTGTGGGCTTCTCAAGCGAGTCCCTGCAGGTGGCTGTGGGCATGTGGGAGAATGCCGACCAGAGCCGACAAGGCAGGAGCTGTGGAGTTGGCAGAGGGCCGAGGCCTGTGAGGGTCACAGCTGACCTGACACTTCCGAGCGGTTTATCATCAGGGTCGAAACTCTTTGGCTTTTCCACAAAGGGAGCAGAATGTTTTGGGGTGGGGGGAGGGCAGAATGGGAAGTTGGTTTTCTGTCAGTGGCTAACAGTGACCAGTATTTGGAACGGGGACCGCATAGCAATGAAAGCCTGAAGTGAGGGGGGCTACCCAGCCAGTAACTCAGGAACCCAAACTACTGTCAAGTGTGTTTACAAATTTGTGACACTTGGTTTCATTCTTCTAAAAGATTTGTATCCCATCCCAAGTGGCTTAGTGGGAAAGGAAATTTCTAATCCAAGGAGCTTTTTGGTATCCTCATGTTTTTCCAAAGAGAAAAATCCATGCTTGTTGGTGATTTCAAAAATGCATGATTAAAAACATGCTACTAGAAAATACCTGTCTGAAAGCGAGCATGAGGGGCAGTTGGAGCTGAACCGGAGAAAGTGGGTGCGCTGTGCAGGCTGCTGCTTAGGGAAGGCCTCCCATGTCCAGTGTCTTCTAGAAGGCCCGTGTGAAAACCTCTCCTAGGCCAGAGAGCCATGAGAATTGTCCTTCCACTTATCCTCTAAGGTGGTAGGACCAGAAAATGTCCGGAGTCCATGCTCAGAGGCCCAGGCAAAGGTTGCTACCAGAGGTAGAATGGCCTATGGGTGAGGATGCTCATCCTAGAGATAATGAAGGAAACAAGTAAGTTATGGTTCCCTTTGGCATCGGTTCTGCACATTGTAGGGGGCCTTGCCCCCGGCTGGGGCCAGGAGGACCTGATTCTTGGGAAGACATGGACTCTGGTAGTCCCTGGTGTCAGGACTCCATTCGAAGGCCGTGCATATTTGCGATGGGCAGGACCACGTGGGTATGTGTGGACCTGGGGAGCTTGAGGCTCTAGAGTTTTATGCTAGGACTGAAGCCATACTTGTGCCCCATTCTGACCACCCCTATCAAGAGGTAAAACAGCAACAACAACGACCCAGAAGCTTCCCTCTAGGCCTCTCTGGACCGGCTCTGGCTCCACTGGGAGTTGAAATCTCAGAAGAGGGTTGATAGGTATCAGGTGCTGTGGGATCACTGTTGGCTATTTACATTCTGAATCCTGGGTTTGAAATTAATTGGATTGCAGAAACAACTTACTTTTATTATTTTTTCAAACCAACTAAATACCCCAAAACCAAAATTTAAAACCCCCAAACCTTTCATCCTTTTCCCTTTCCCTGTGGCTTAATTTGCTGGGTAGTGAAAAGTGCTTTCTCCGGCCTCCTTCAGTTGCCGTGCTGAACCAAGTGAGAAACCCAGGGCAGGAGGACACTGGTGCCAAAAGGGCTGGCTGCTGCCCCCAGCTCTGCATCTCCTGGCCTGCCCCGGCCACCCCACCGTCTGGGCCGTAGCCCAAACAAGCATAGGCGCCTCGACCGACAACAAACCCCAGCTTTGTTGTGCCTGTGGGGGAACTGCTTTCTGGGGCCCAGGGATCGCCTCTGAGAACCACCTGTGCCTCCCGGCCTCCTGCCTGGCCTGGGCCTTCTGGCACCCAGGCCCTACATTCCAGCCAGAACCTGAGGGCAGAGTGAGGGGCGGGAGAGGACAAAGAGGGCTGTGGTCAGTTTAAAGGGGGTACAAATTCCAGTCTGCCCCTTCAGGGCTCCTGGTTGGCTCAGGATCTCCTGTGGCCCCGGCCAGGTTAAAATCGTCCTGTCTGTCATCAGCACTGACAGTAGCTTTCTGAAGTGGTCTGCAGAATGGGCACAGTGAACCCAAGGTCTCTCTTCTAGTCTAGTTCTGGGTGCTTCAGGAGGGGAATGATGTAGGTTCCGCTTACAGGCTGCTTCTTACTTGGGAGTCTCCTGGGCCTCTGTGCAGCCTAGCCAGCAGTGAGGACCACGATGGCAGCTAAATGCCAGGTGCTTTATAGTTCCTTACGCCTCCCAGACAGGTACTGTCCTCACCCCCTATTTACAAGGAAGGAAACTGAGGCCTAAGAGAGCTTGATTAGCATGCCTAAAGTCAAATCTGGTAATTGAGGCGCTTAGGGGTTGAGCCCCAACATCTGATTCCGGAGTTCATGCTTTCTAGCTACTGTGTGACACTGTCTGCCTTGCCAGCCTTGGGGGGGATTGGGAGGTCTTACTCTCCTTTGGGATTAGAACTTGTTGATGGTCTTGAATTTATTCTGATTTTTTTTTTTTTTTTTAATGTCAATTGAAGACTTGATTCTCTAGCTGGACCTTAAGCTGCCTAAGGGCAGGCCTCTGAGTTTTGTTTTCCCTGATCCCCCTGGCACCCGCAGCTCAGGGCTGGGTTGGCTGCTCTCGGGTACTTGGAAAAGGAATGACCCAGGTAAGGCCTTGTTATGCGAGGGGGTGGCCAGTACCAGAGCAGGAGCTTCCACCTGAGACCAGAGGGCAGGCTGGGGAGGTGGGACCCAAGATGGGGGCGGGGCGGACAGAAGCCAGGCCAGCTGTTCTGACCAACAGAACAGGTTGGCCCCTGCTGTGTGTTGGTCTGGGCTGTTCCCAGAGGGAAGAGGCTGTTTCAGGAATAGCGGGGTGTGAGGGGAGGGTATGCTTTCATGTCTCTGAACTGTGGGTGTTTGGACTGGCCACCCTTTACTTTGTAGACGCTTCTGTAGAGAATCGCTTTGAACCTCTGTTTGCCAGGGCTTGAGCGCGGGAATGGTAGTAGTTCCTAGCAGCAGGGCCAGCGCGGAGCGCGGTGTCAGTAGCATGACCGATTCTGACGGTCCTTGTGGCTGGATCTCAGTGGTGGGTTAACAGGCACAACATTTGACCTGACCACCTCCTATAAGCCATGTGCCACACGGCTCCAGTTGCCCCCAGCCACACTTGTGCCTGCATACAGGTCCCCTGGGCTCTCAGACTCCACAGTGTGTGGTGAGGATGGCCGATGTGCGCCTGGTCCCACTTCTGGTAGTGGGTCTGAGGGCAGCTGGGAGGCCGGTCTGCAGACAGCGGTGTGTGTGGTGGGCAGTTGCAGCTTTGTTCTTTTCCATCAGCCCTGGGTTTGGCAGGGTGGGGGTGCTCATAGCAGAGTGGCCCTGGAGAAGGTCTGCTTCTGTTTGCAGACAGGGGCCTGTAGGTCTGCGTCAAAGGCAGGAGGGTCGGAGGCCACATGATGGGCTCCCCCGATCCCCTACTTCTGTGTACAAGGAAGAGCCCCCCCACCCATTTCCAGTTTTATAAATCTGTCAGAGATGCTAACTCTCACAAGTTCTGTCGCCTCTTTAGCAAGTTAAAGAACGTTGTTCTGTTTCCCGTTTTACAGACAAGGAATGTGAGGTCCCAGGAGGTTATAGGTTTGCCCACGGTGAGCCAGCTTAGGAGCCACTGAGCTGGCACTGGACACTGGCTTCCTGTGTCCCGGCTCCTGGCCCTTCCCGTGCACCATGGTGCGGCCTGCCCAGTGCTTGTGCTGGCCTGTGTCCTGGGCATTCTCACCCGGCGCTGAGCTCAGCCCCTCATTTTCTCCCTCAGTAAGGGCTGGTCGTGAGAGGCTGGCAGACCTGTTTGCTGTTGGCTCAGTGGTCATTGCCACTGCTGGAGCCCATATTTCTGACCTTTGGACACCTCTGCACTGACCGCAGATAAGCCCTGTGCTGCCTCCACCCTGTGCCTCTCTAGCCTTGAAACCACCTTGAGCGGAGAGCTGTTTTTCCACCGCCAAGCTGGGCGGTAGGGGCGGCTGTGGCAGCAACAGTAGATGTAAGTGTTTGAGAGGCTATGGGTGTCCCTGTCTCAGCTCCCAGAAGAGTCTCTTTCCTTAAAGCTTCCCATTTCCCTGCTGGAAGGTGTCTGTGAAGGCCAAAATGTAATGTGAACTCCAGCCCCAGGGTCTCTGGGGACAGCCAGACAGACATAGCACTGTGGCCCTCAGGCCCCACGTCCTGCCCCAGCACGGTCCATCATCTTTTGCCTGTTCTTTGCATCATAAATGCAGGGCTGTGGTACTAGGTACAAGTCAACAGTCTCTTCTTGCGTGCCTCCACCTCCCAGAAAGCTAGCTGCCTGGGACCACCGGCCCTGACTGGAAGACTCGGATTGGGTGGGTGGTGATGTAGGTCCCTCGTCCAGGCCCCAGTCCCAGCTGCCCCCACCAGCCCTGGTCTGGCTCACCATGGGGCCCAATTCAGATGCCTCTTTTGTTTGAGTCGCACAGAGCAGCCTGGCTCACCATTCCCACATGCCGAACTTTCCCTACCATTCACTGGGAAGGCTGAAAAGCCCTCAGCTAATTGCGTTGGGCTGAAAATTACCACTTCCCTGTGTTCCCCTGCTGCTGAGGACATTTGTGTCACTGCTGTATTTAGGGGGAACAAAGGCCCCCTGTGGGGAGAGCCCAGGTACGAATGTGGGATGGGGGGAATAATTGCAGTCTCTCCAGGTGAAAGCCCCTGTTAAACTTCAGTAAGTCAATTAGGCTTGGGGGGGGGAGGGCAGAGACCCCCATGATAAACTGTTCCTACCGAGCAATTAAAGAAAATCATTTTAGCTTTGAGGAGAGAAACTGCTTATTAGAAATTTTGTGGGTCCCCCCCTTCCCTACCCTTGCCCCTCCCTTGGGATGAAACAACAAAACGCCTTCCTCAATAGAAGTGTTTCTCCTCCTCCTACTCATTGTGTGGCCTGAAAGCACTTACTGTGGGAGGGCAGAGGGAGGGACAGAGACAGGCCGAAGGGTGGCGGGGAGAGAAAATGGCAGGGGCTTAACACCTGGGCTGACTAAAAATCACAAGTGCACAGGAAGACTGGGGAGAGACTCCTCTGGGCACAGTGCTTACACACGTCGTGTGGCAGGGTGTGTATGTGTGGGCCATGAGTGTGTCCATGGACCTGCTTTCCTGTCCTCATCAGGAGTGGAAACAAGAAGCTGTGGCGGTGGGTGTGTCTGTGTGAGTGTTTGTGTGGCATCCCGGGTGCCCCCTTCCAGGAGGGAGCAAACACAGGCTGTGTGTGTCTGTGTGTGTCTGCGCATGCGTGCACTTACATGTGCCGTCTTAGCAGAGGGTGGCAAGGCCAAGACAACCCAGCTGGGCAGGCACCTTGTCCCAGGGCTGTGACTGGGCCCATGTTCTCTCTCCTCCCAGGAGCCAAATACCAGCACCTGGGAGCTGAGCCACGAAATAGCTTTCCACCTCGGACAGTCGGCCGCTGAGGGCTGAATGGCCAGCAGCCACCTCCTGGCCCTGGGCTGGGAACGGGCTGGAGGGGAGTGATGGATGGATAGGCGGATCTCCATGGTGTTCTTCCCCATGTTGCTCAGGCGGGGGTGAGGTGTGGAGATTCCACAGGAAAGAAATCAGTGGCCTGGCTTGTACTTTCTTGGTGTGTATCTTGGCGGATCCTGCATACGGGGCGGGGGGACATTTCCATTTGGCAGCCCTCCCCCACCCCAGTTTCTGACGGGACACACAGGTGGAAAGACAAGGTGATCTGATCTCTGGGGAAGATGGTGGGGAGGGAGGGAGACTTTGTAATTTGGTCATTTACAGGTGTGTATGCACGTGTACACCTGCAGATCACAGGTAGCATTGGTGCCATACCCCACCTTGCCCCAAGTCTTGGTACTTCAAGGGAGGGCCTGGTGGCACTGATGGTGGGCCTGGCCCGAGTCAGGTACCGCCCTAGCCTCAGTGTTTCCCTGTGGCTCATGATTATTATTACTGGAACATTACTCCAGTGTTCCAAAGAGGTGAAATTAAACATTGAGGGGTTGACTTTTCCCAGAAAACAAATATGCCAAGTTATTTGCCTACCAGGGGACCTTTGGAGGTAGAATTTGGTGCCGGCAGGCTGGCAGTGGGGTGGTCAGGGCTGCTGACAAAGTCCGGAGCAGGAGCGTGGAGGGGAGGCTGTACGGAGAGCAGGGCCTGGTTGGAATCTGGGGGACTCAGGGAGGGTGTGGAATAACTCAGAGAAACAGGAATGGGGACGCTGCTCACTGTGACAGGCTCCACACAGTGGCTACCTGTAAGGAGATTGGTCTTCAGAGAAACATGAAGCTCAAATACAGGTCACGTGTGGTTTCAGATTTTTTTATACAAATAGACTAGGTAGACATGCATCGGCACATAAACGTGACTATTTACAGACTATATGGTGATGTATTTGTAGAGTTTTTATACGACATATGATATTTATTATTTTATGCTTTAGAAAGTGGTTTTTCATGAATGAGCCTTGGTTTCTTCATACCTGGTTTCTGATTTATGACTTTAGGTGGCTTTCTGACCTAAGTCCAGTTTCATTAAAAAGAATGAGTTGGTTTTTGGGGACTGTTTGAAGTATGCATGTTTTTTTGTTTGTTGTTTGTTTTACTTTTTAAAAAATATTTTTTTTATTTATTTGAGAGCAGGAGTATGCAAGTAGGGGGAGTGGCAGAGGGATTGGCAGAGGGAGAGGGAGAAGCAGGCTCCCCACTGAGCAGGGAGCCCGATGCAGGGCTTAGTCCTAGGACCCTGGAATCATGACCTGAGCAGAAGGAAGACACTTAAGGACTAAGCCATCCAGGCATCCCTCTGCTTTTTTTTTTTTTTTTTTTTTTTTAAGAAAAAGTTGTACTGGGATTCCTGGGAGGCTCAGTGGGTTGAAGAAAAAGTTGTACCTGTGACATGTGGGTTTCCTGCTTGGTTTCTCCTGCATTGGGTGTGTCCCTCAGAGGGATCCAGCGATGGAATATTTGAGTTTACTCATATGGCCAGATCTCTTTTATGCTTGCTCTGGGGGCCTGTTTGTATGGAGTCAGGATGGAAGGAGAGAAAATGAGCTGTGACAAAGGGGCTGCTTGGGGTCACAGAGTTTTACTTTTGTGTGTGTATTTTCAATTATTTTTTAATTTTTTTATAAGATTTTATTTATGTATTTGACAGACAGAGATCACAAGCAGGCAGAGAGGCAGGCAGAGAGAGGAGGAAGCAGGCTCCCCGCTGAGCAGAAAGCCCGATGTGGGGCTTGATCCCAGGACCCTGGGATCATGACCTGAGCTGAAGGCAGAGGCTTTAACCCACTTAGCCAGCCCAGGTGCCCCTATTTTCAAATTTTTAATCTTGAAAACTCTCAAACACAAAGAAAACATAGAATGAACTCCCAGGTTCTCATCCCCATCTTACCAGTTGTTCCGTGTGTGTCTGTAGTTCAGATCGGCTGGATGCTGGGACCGCAGCTTTCCCTGGGCCGTGCCCTCAGGGAACTGGCGCTCCAGGGGTCCCAGGCACTGGCTGGGCAGGGGTGCTGTGTGGGTGCTGGCAGAACCTGTACTCAGTCTGTCAGAAAGGATCCAAGAGCCGAATCTCTCAGGATCAGGGTTTTCTGCCTTCAAAAGCCTAAACCAGTCCTTCAAGCACATCTTTATTATCTGTTCTTTTTAAAAAAAATTTTTTTTAAAGTAAGCTCTATGCCCAGTGTGGGGCTTGAACTCCCCACTCCAAGATCAAAAGTTGCATGCTTTTTTCAACTGAGCCAGCCAGACACCTTTATGATCTGCTCCTATCTGTCGGGAGTGGGAGAGTAGACTTTTTCCTGGGCCCCAGGGTGAGAGACCACCTCACCCCCTTCCGGAGTTGAAGGCCAGTCTGTGCTGTACCACTTTGCTCTCCTGGTAGACATACCAGCTATGGACTTCATGGTTGAGGTGTCCTTAGCCAGGCCTCCTGGTGTCCGCTAGGCCCCTGGCAAAGCCTGTTGCGCAGCTGTCAGGGAGAAACAGTCAGATGGGGGAGCAGCTCTGTGGCTGCCGAGCAGGCTCTCTGGTGGTCAGGACAGACTGGTTCCAACGGACAGAAACCAAGTCCGCATTAATGTAAGTGAAGCTGGGAATGTTGTGCTCACGAAATCCAAGGATGAAGCTGAGCCACTAGGCCAGAGGAGGCACACACATAAGCTGGGGTGGCTGGGCCCAGACAGGCCGCAGTGCTGCTGGGACTTTATCCTTTTGGGGTGCTCATCTTTGTCCTCGACCTCCACACCTTTCTTTCCCCAACTTACCAGCTTATTCTGGAGGCTACTGAGAGCCCCTGAATCTGGCAACTCATAGTTGAAGGGAGAGTGACTGGCTTCCCAAAATCCCAGGACAGAGGCTCATTGGCCCACCTTGGGTCAGCTGCCCACCCCTCCACCCATTAACTGTGGCCAAGGAGGAAGTCTTTCAGGATCACCTATGGAGGGAGATTGTAGGGCAGACAGAACAATAGGGGTCTTCTATTTTCATAAAGGCCATGTTACTCCATGACATCTGGCCCCCAAATGTCTATGTGAATGGCATTAATATGTGCCTGGTGCCTGAGCTCAGAGCCTTGGCCACGAGCTCTCAAACCAAGAGTCTGGAGAGAACTCTCAAACTCTAGCCTCTTGCCTCCTCTTCCTCACTTTCACATTTGTTTATTTTATTATTGTTTTTAAAGATTTTATTTATTTCCTTGTCAGAGAGAGACACAGTGAGAAAAGGAACACAAGCAGTGGGAGTGGGAGAGGGAGAATCAGGGAGCCCAATGTGGGGCTCGATCTCAGGGTCCTGGGATCATGACCTGAGCTGAAAGCAGATGCTTAATGACTGAGCCATCCAGGCGCCTCTCACATTTTTTAAAAAAAGGTTTTATTTATTTGAGAGAGACAGAGACAGCAAACTGGGAGGAGAAGGAGAAGCAGGCTCCCCGCCGAGCAGGGAGCCTGACGCGGGGCTCAGTCCCAGGACCCCAGGATCTTGACCCCAGCCGAAGGCAGACGCTAAACTGACTAAGCCACCCAGGCGCCACCTCTTCCTCACTCTATTACTGATCTGCTGTTGAGAGATTCCTCCTCTGAAGCTGTTAATAGAGTCCTTACCAAAACCTGCCGCCTTCCTAATGGGGCCCGCACAGGAGAAAGAACCTGGCTGTGGATACATGAGGTTAGACAGATGAAACAGTGAGTGGCCCAGCATCGTGCCAGTGGGGCAGAGAGAGAGTCTGGGATGACAGACTCTGACCCGGTCAAGCCTCCTGCAGAGGGCAGCGAGTAGCTGGAGGCCTGAATGACACTCAGGGAGTACGGGTGACCTCCCAGAATAGGATGGAAGACAGACTCCTGCCTGTCCTCTCCTGTGCCATGGTTAAGAGGGCAGGAAATCTCGGGGAGGAACACAGTTCAGATCAAGATTTCTGCTGCTGCTAACTAATCTGGAAATGAGAGGTTCCTTGGAACTTCACCTTCTGGAAAGCCCTGTCTGTGATGGAAGTCTGGCTTCCATCCTGTGGAAGAAAGGACTTCAGTTGCCCTTTCTGCTATCCCCAGCTTCCCACTTCCACCTATAATGTAGGCCTCCATCTGTGTGGCCAAAGCAAGGACTCAGGGGCCCTTTTCTCCCGTCAGAGGGAAGGAGTGGACACTAGTTATTGGTGCTGTTGGCACACCAAGGTCAGCTGCCAGCCCTCCTCTAGGATGGAGCTCTTCTTTCTCGAGTGACAGGCTTCACCTGCTGTGCACACAAGACCCCTCTCATTTCTTCCCGTCACTTCTGAGCCCCTGCTGTGCGTCCTTCATGATGCATAGCAGGCCCAGCAGGCCCCTCAACCTCCATGATGCCCCCTTCCCTTTCTCAACTCCACCCCCCCCACCCCTGCCAGCCTTCAGGGTGACAGTGGAACAGGCCGCAGGGATCAGACAATGTGAGGGGTATAGAACTTCGCCTCACCTTCTCCTACCTTGTTTGGATGAAAGGGAAGTGGTCCGGGGTTGCGTATGATGGTGGTGAACTGTAGGTTGACATTCACACCCTCTTTCCCTGTGTTTAGTTTGCTGATGTCACTGTGAGACTCTTTTTCATTGGTGGGTCATTAGGACTTCTCTTTCTTTAAGCCTTGCTAGAGTCATGAGGCCATTGGATGAGGAAAAGCCACACAGTCTTTTGGCGGGTCGTGTCTTTGGGCTGTCCTGACCTTTGTTTCCTCAGGAAGAATCTCTTTCTAGAAGGTCTTGTTTGTGCTTTGATGCTTATCACATGAAGATGACATTGGTGCTTCTCACATCGGTGCTTATGGAATATTGAGAATAAGAGCCAGGTCCGTTTCTAGGGACTCCATTACTGCGCCTAAATATGACAGCAGGTCAGGGATGTAAGGCCTCAGGGTCATGAGCCACGCAGATTTTTCTCGACCTGACCTCATCTCTGTACTCTGTTGATATTATAAATACTTAATGCTCCTGCCCAAATCTGGATTAACTCTGAATTTCAAGGTCCGTCTGTGGTTTGTTAATGTGAGTTATGTTTAGAAAGAATCCGATTTTAAAATAAACTTGTTGAGTGTATGTCCGGCTTATCTGAGTAGTTCTGCAGGCGAGCTCTGCTCCCCTCCGTTTGTTTGTGGAGCCCCGGTTGAGCCTAATGGTTCTCATCATCCTCCCACCTCATGGCCCTGTTCGGATGCCAGCCCCTCAGGTCCCTCAGCAAACCTGAAAAAACACCGGGGCTTGTCTGGTCTCCGTGCATGTGGTCAGGTGTTTTTCTAGGAAAGATCCGTGGAAAAGACTTGCTGGATTAAGGGATAAGTGCATTTAAACGTTTTGATGCTGCCAGTTGCCCTCTAGTTGGACAGGATCAGAATATACACACCCACAAACAACGTCTACAAGTACCTGTTTCCTCTTGGACTTACCAATGCTGGGTAATATCAGGTTGTTGTGTTTTTTTTTTAAAGACTTATTAAGAGAGAGAGCGCGTGTACCCGAGCGCAAGCGAACCAAGGGAGGGAGAAGCAGACTCCCTGCTGAGCAGGGAGCCAGATGTGGGGCTCCATCCCAGGACCCTGAGATCACAACCTGAGCTGAAACTAGGAATTGGCCGCTTAACTGACTGAGCCATCCAGGCGCCCCCCCGTTTTGTTTTTTGTTTTTTTAAAAAATTTGCTTCTCTGATGGGTAAAAAATTATCTAATTTTGGGAGTGGTTATAGAAGAGTGATTATGAGCTGGACTTGAGCCCACCTGGCTGAGGTCAAGTCCTGAGTCCGCCCACGTACTAGTCGAGTGACCTTGGTGAATTTGTAACCTCTCTCTTCTTCAGTTTCCTCATCTGTGAAAGGGGAAGGATACTGGTAGTTAATGCCTCAAAGTAACTTAAAAAAAAACGTTTTCCTTTTGGAAAATTTCAAAATATATAGCAATAGACTAATTGCCAATTCTTGGCCAATCCTGCTGCTTCAGTATGCCCCCCACACTATCCCTTCTGTAGTTTTGTGAAGCAAACATATGAACATTTTGGCGTATATTCTGAAAGATGGTGATGCTTTAAAAGTTTAATTACCATACTATTATTATATCTGGAAAACTGTCATCAAATATGTAGGGATATCTTTAGGGTTAAATGAACTAATACACACATATAATGAGCTTAGAACAGTGCCCGGCATGCAGTAAATGGTCTAGAAGCATCTGTAGCCATTGTCGCTGTTGGTCTAACTTGAAATTCTTTGATTACTGTGAGGTTTTCATCATGTTTCTTGGCCATGTGTATTTTTTTAATTATTAAAAATTTTTGCTCATTAATCTATCTTTCTCATTGTGATTTATAAGATTCCTTGATACGTTCTGCATATGAACCTTTTGATTATTGTATATATTTGGTAATTCCTTCCAGCTGACATTGATAGTGTCTTCTGTCCTTCGGGAGTGTGGTTGTGTGAAGAGTTCTGTCCTTTTTTGCCTTTATGGCCTCAGAGTTTGTATCCCCTTAAGAATGCCTTTCCCACTTCAAAATTGTCAAAGTATCTTCCTATATTTTCTTTAAATACTTTTATGGTATTTCATGTAGTTTTTGAAAAGGTGTCTGTCCTTAATCCAGCTGTAACTGAGGTCTGTTCTGAGGTAGTGCTCTAATTTTATTTTCTTTCCAAATGTGTATTTTGTAGTATCTTTACCCTTTACTGTTTGTGTCACTCTTCATCACCTGTCTTTAAAAGCCACGTTTAGGGGGTGCCTGGGTGGCTCAGTTGGTTAAGTGACTGCCTTTGGCTAGGCCATGATCCTGGGATGGAGCCCCGCATTGGGCTCCCTGCTCTGCAGGGGAGCCTGCTTCTCCCTCTCCCTCTGCCTGCCACTCCCCCTGCTTATGTCCTCTCTGTCAAATAAATACAATCTTTTTTTTTTTAAGATTTTATTTATTTATTTGACAGAGACACAGTGAGAGAGGAACACAAGCAGGGAGAGTGGGGGAGGGAGAAGGAGGTTCCCTGTTTCAGGACTTGATCCCAGAACTTTGGGATCATGACCTGGACAGAAGGCAGATGCTTAATGACTGGGCCACCCATGTGTCCCTAAATAAAATCTTAAAAAACAAAAAAAAATTAGGATTTACTTTTCCTTACAAATGTATGGGTATAGCTTTGGAGTCTTATTCTAATCCATTGATCTGTTTTTTCTAGCATGAACATCCTACTGCAGCTTTAGCATATGTTTGATATTTGGTAGAAAAACTTCTTTCTTGGGGCCCCTGGCTGGCTCAGTCATTGGAGCATATGACTCTTGATCTCGGAGTTGTGAGTTCAAGCCCCACACTGGGTATAGAGATTCCTTAAAAATAGAAGCTTTTATTTTTTTAAGATTTATTTATTTTAGAGCGAGTGTGAGTGTGCATGAACTGGCAGAGGGGCAGTGGGGGCGATGGGGGTCGGGGAGAGAGAGAATCTCAGATAGACTCCTCACTAAGCACAGAGAGTGAGACAGGCCTCCATCCACCAACTGTGAGATCATGACCTGAGCTGAAGACACCCAACCAACTGAGCCACCCTCTGCCTGCAAACTAAAATCTTTAAAAAAAACAAACACAAAAAACCCTTCTGTTGTTCTTTAAAAAATATTCTTGGTTATTCTTGTGCATTTCCACTTCCAGATGAATTTTAGAATCAGTTAATTAAAAAATCTTGTTTGGGTGGGACTGTATTGAATTTATTGAATAATTAAGGAAAAAGTGACAGTTTTATTTGTTTTTGAGAAGTGACAGTTTTAGATCTTGAGACTTCCTATCCAGGAATAAGGTATATCCTCCTGCTCATTCAGCAATTCTGTGTCCTTCAGTAAAGCTTTATGGTTGGGGTTTTGTTTTTTTTAATTCATATGTGCCCTGTCTTGTTTCCTGTTGGTGGTGGTTTGGGGTTTTTGTAGGCTTATTCTTGGCTATTTTACAACTTTTAAATTCTTTATTGTGAATTGATTTCTGGTTACATTTTGGTTGGTAATTGTTGGTGTGTAGTAATAGCTAAAGTCTGCAGGTATCTGTTGTGTGCCACACACTGCTTAAGTATCTTATCTCCTGTCATTTTTATAACAAGTCCATGCCTTGCCACTGTTATTTCTGTTTCACAGGTAGAAGAGAAGTTATCAGAGAAGTTAAATACCTTGTCCAAGTTCAGGTACTTACCAGGTGGGAGAGCCAGGAGCCCAAAGGCCACGCCCCTTTTCACTGTGTGCACAGCGTGCTGGTCTTGCTAGGGACTGTCAGAGTTTTCCAGGTCAGTTTTAGATTTTCTCAGTAGGCAATTATATTGTCTGAAAATAGTGACCACCTTGAGTTCTTCCCATGCCTCTTGCTGGGCACACAGTTGTGTGAGTCTTGGGTCATCATTTCTCAGCCAGCTTGTGCTTCACTGGGACATCTTGCCATTTCTTTGTCTTGGGATCAGGTGGAGCAGTTCTTGTACTTAGACGTCATGCAGATGGAAAACAGAGCGCAGAAGCTCTTCTCCCTGCAGCCCCCAACACATCTCCTTTGACACATAGATGGTACAGTCACCTTCTTGTTTTTGGTGTCCTTGACTTTTCTTCTCTGTTTCTCTGTCCTTCCACTGTAACAGGTTTCTGAGTTCCTACTTCTTGAGTGGAATGTGTCCCTTTGGGAAGAGCTACCTCAAAATTCCTCTCCTCTAACCTGGGCCAGGATCTTACCTCCATCTTCAGGCTGAGTTTTTGCCATTGGTTAAAATGGAAAATGACCATGTGTGTTTCTTTGGAGGCGTTTTGCACTCACCCATGGAGCAGCAGCAAGCTTGCTTTTTTTGGCCTTTGTTAGGGTTGCAGTGAAAGTGTGGATGCTGGAACCCAGCCTCTGGATACTCTGTCTAGAACCTGACCTTCTAGGTGGCCACTTGCACCATCCTGAATCAATGCACTTGAGCTAAGAGAGGCTTGGTGGGTGCATGTGTGACCGAGTGGGTGTTCCGGGCCTCTGCCGGCCGCTGCAGTCAGGAGTTGCTCTTGCTTGCTATCGGCTAGTGTCTCGTTGGGAGGAGAAGGCCAGTGGAGCCCCTGATCTGGGCTTCCTGACTACCCTGGGCCACTGACCAGTCCCAGAGCTTGAGTCCAAGGTGTCCCAGGCCACAGTTGCTGACATCTGTTCTAGTGGGAAGCTCATGGTTGGGCCTCCCTGCTCTTGGCCACAAGTTCATAGACAGGGGTGTCCGGTTATGTTGTGTTTTCCCTTAGAAGGCATAAATACATTTTTCCCTTTCAAAAGTAGTGCCTGCTCATCGAAGGATATTTGGAAAATAAAATTTAAAAGAAAGAATTGATAATTACTCTGCTGCCCAAACATAATCACTTTGAGCATCTTAGCATGTTTCTTTCCACTCTTTCCTTTTCTATGCACAGGCTCTAAAAAAATAGTTGTGGGGTGCGTGGGTGGCTCAGTGGGTTGGGCCTCTGCCTTCGGTTTGGGTCAGGATCTCAGGGTCCTGGGATCAGGCCCCACATCAGGCTCTCTGCTCAGCAGGGAGCCTGCTTCCTCCCCTCTCTCTGCCTGCCTCTCTGCCTGCTTGTGATCTCTCTCTGTCAAATAAATTAAAAAAATTTTTTTAAAAAGTAGTTGTGGAAGGCTCTTTGTCTTCTACTTTTTCTCTTTTGATAGTATCATAAGCATCTTGCCTGTATGCTTCAGAAGTATCATTTTAAACGACTGTGTAATATTCCATTAAGTAGGAGGACCAGCATTTACCACATGTAATTTTGATCTTGACCCCTTGAAGGCCTCCTTTCTCTGTTAACCCATTTTGGTTCAGCCATCCATGAAGTTGGCTAAGCTCCCTTTTGGACTGATATTTTCTGTCTCTGCCATTTCTTTGAGATCACGTGAAATGGACCTATTTTTTATTTGCCTTAAACTGGATACAGTCAAGCTTCAGATAGGCCTCTTGGTCTCATTATCCTTTAGTTGGGTGAACACAGTCTTATGTACTGTCCCCTCCATGGTCCCACAGCTTCAGTTCTGGGCACCCCCAGCCCTTACAGGCAGGTGCTCCTATGGGTGGTAGGCCCACCAGCATGCTTCTGCCCCGGGTCTGATGTGCTCTCAGCCTTCCGGTCTGTGTACAGCATTTAGGAGGATGTTCCCCAACTGCAATGTGGGATGTTTTCCGGAGAGAGAACAAGGTTTCTTTGCCTCTCTCTTTTTGCTTTCCTTTCCAGACATTACATTTCCCTTCCCCTTCGGTGGCCTGGAGTGCCCCGTTGGCTGGGGAGCTGGCTGCCTTGCCCTTCCGCCTGCCCCGGCCTGTGTCTCTCCCGTTCTCCCCTTCCTGACTTCCCTCGCCCTCCTGCTCCCAATCCCGGGGCCCTCCCTCATGGGGCTGTCACTGCACTCCTGCTCCTGGCTGCCCTGGCCCAGCCAGTTTGTGTGACCTCCACGCTGCATTCCTGCTTGGGGACCGAGCCACTGTAATGATGTCAGTGGCGCAGGTTAGCAGATGGCGGCCGCAGCAATGAGACCTGACATGTTCTAATGACTCCCTCCTTCCCACCCTTGCCGGCCGTGCCCACGGAGGGGCTGGGGTTTCCTTGAGGCATTTTCGGAGGGGGCCACGGGAACTCGGGGGGCCCCCAGGTGCCGATGGGGCCCGTGACCTTTGCTGCTATAATATCAGTGTTTCACAAGCAGGGCGGTTCGGGAGCCCACTTGCAGCCCATCAAAAATTGATTTAATTGCAATTTTTCCTCCAATTAGGAGCACTGGAGCCTGACTAATTAGAGTAATAGAGAGTAATAAGGCTCAGATAAAAAGCCTTCCTCGGCGGCCTTTGTATCTCGTGTCAGTGCCTGTCAGAGGTCAGGGAGCTTGCATATTCTATTAGGCAGCCCGGCCTTCATTTGTACAAATTAGTTTACCCAACAGTAATTAAAATGCCAATGCGGGTTGAAGAGAACTGAATACACTTGATGGGCATGTTGGTGAATGATGTGACAGCTCTGGTGGCCTCCCTTGCCAAAGTGTGTCAGCCGCGGCCCAGAGGCGGCCGGGGCCGGGCCAGCTGGGTGGCTCCAGGCCAGCCACAGGGCACAGCTGCGAAGCACGCTGCTCCGCTGCCGCCTCCGAGCCGCTCGCTCGCCCCTTTTTTCTTCCAGGTGGAGCCATTTGTTCCGTCGTCCATTTGTTCCCCCGACAAGCATGTGGGGTCTTCAGTCTGTGTCGGGCATCACACGAGGTGCTGGCGAGAGAAGGCACCAGGCTGGGCCTGAGCTCCGATTCCAGCCCTGTTCATGGCTTCCCCATGGGAGCTGGCACAGGGCGCACTTCCTCCCGGGCCTCAGTTTTCTGGCCTGTAAAATAGGACAGTGGTTCCTGCTACAGTGGGTCACGAGGATTAGGTGGGGTGAGGTTCTGGAGACCTTCCTCGGAACCCGGCACATGGCAAGGGCTCACAGATGACGGGTGTCATTAAGGCGGCCTGAAGGGGGCAGGGGCATCGAGAGCCTTCCTTCCTGGCCTGCTCGTGCCCGAGTCATTTCCCTTCCTCCCTCACTCCTCTCTTCTGATTCCTGCTGTTTTCCAGCCCTCAGTTTGAGTGCCAGAACCCCTAACGCTCCTGGGGTCTCTCTCTGATGTGGGGGCTCCTGCATCATCTTCTTGGGCCTGAGGATGAACTCTGGGGTGCCAGGTTTGCTTGTGCTGGGGCCAGGGGGCGGGGAAGGTAGGTCAGGAATCTAGACAAGGTCTGGGGCAAGATGGGACATGGGAGGAGCCTGGCTACTGATAGGGGCTTTCTCATCTGAAAAGAGTGGAGTTTATAGAATCAGAATGGCTTTTATTTGTTTATTTTTAAAGATTTTATTTATTTGAGAGAGCCAGAGAGAGAGATGGAGAGCATGAGCGGGGAGAAGCAGAGGAGAGGGAGAAGCAGACTCTCACTGAGCAGGGAGCCTAGTCCCCAGACCCTGACATGACTTTAGCCGAAGGTGGATGCTTAAATGACTGAGCCCCCCAGACGCCCCAGAATCAGAATGACTTTTAGACCCTCAAGCTCAGAGAGTATGTGCTTGCACAAGAACGTGTGTGGTGTGACATTAATGTGTAAGCACTGTTGGTCCTTCTCATCTTCAGTCTGGTCGTGGTGCTTATGAGGGATTTCACTGCCCTAGCGATGTGGGACTGTGGCATGTGCCCTTCGGGTCTGAGTCTGGTGATATGGGAGTCACTTAGGAAGCAGAGGGACTGCCTTCATAGCTCATATGTCTAGCTTCCCCAGCCTTGCTGGCTGTGAACTCCAGAGGGTCCTTTCTATCTGGTTCCACAGACTTGTACCAAGTACTTCTAGGCCAGGCCCCGTACTGGGCACCAGAGGATGCAGGAGCCACTGGCTGGTCCATGATCTCAAAGGGAAGATGGGGAGATAACCCCCCAAATACCATGTGTCCCCTGAGGGCAAGATAAAGGGTGGTGGGGGCTCAGAGGAAGGCTGGTCAAGTCCCCCGGGGAGCTAGCAGCCTCTGCTTCAGCACGGGTTTGCCATCCCTGTCCTTAAGACACCCCAAGAATGAGATGGGTTGGAGGGCAAAAGCCACTTGAATCTTCTTTTCTTTCTGAGAGCTGGCTTTTTCCGTAACTTCAGACTCTAAGATGAGATGGTAGCAAAGACCTTTCAACGGGTCAGACTCCCAGAGTAGTACCCTGGGAGGCACTGTTGAAGGGGTGGTGCGTGTGTTTGCTGAGGTCACGTGACTCTGAGCATTTGTTGGGAACCTCGGCCTGTGGGGCGCAGGACCTGGCCCAGGGAGGCCGTGGGTGATCTGCTGGTGGCTGAAGGCGGGCTGCTGCCTGGGAGGCGGGGTGGCATTCTGTGCAGGTGAGACGGCCTCGTGGAGGCTGAGCTCGTGGGGCAGGAGGCCTCCAGCGATGCACATGTCCCACCCCACCCCACCGGCTCCTGAGGCTGGGAGCCCCTTGTCTGGTGTGGCTCTGGGGAGAGGAACAAGTGTGCGGAGGGGTTTCATGAAAATTCCTGGGAGCTGGGCCGGCATTTCATTGTCCCTTCCTGTGCGGTGGAAATCCTAGCTTCTCTCTGGTGAACTTCCTGGGTGGTGGGAGGCATCCTGTGGGCATCCCAGGACTGCAGGTTCTGTCTTCTCCTGTGCTCCGTGTGTCCCCTCCATGTGTCCCCCTCTGTGTGCCCTGTGCCCTTGGGCACACCGCTGTCATCTGACCCTGCACATGGCTGGTCTGTGGCTTTTGCCTGATGCCTCCTGAAGTCCATGGGCTCTGGAGGCCGAGCTGAGGAGCACGTGTGGCTGCAAGCAGGGAGGAAGAGTGTGCAGGGCTGTGTCCGCAGCCAGCTTCACCCCCACGATCCTGGCAGTCCCCGTGGTCTGGGTGTGAGTCACAGTGAATGTCCCCAGTGGGACCTGGCTGCGAAGCTGCTTGACTTGCTTACAGGGCTTTTACCGACTGTTAAATCTGATTACACGCTCAGGTCCCCCTGGGTGGTGGGGGCTCTCTACTCTCCTTCCGTCTCTTCCGCCCTGCACCACAGGGTTGGGCAAGGGAAGAGGGTGGCTTTTGGAAAGGAACATTTCTGGGCGCTGTGTCGGGCAGTCATGAAAGGCCTTTGTGTGTGTGAAGGTGAGAGGTGCTCTTGCTGGTGCGGATGGACGGGGCAGGAATAGAGAAGGCATTTGTGGCCTCACCCCAGCCTTCTGGGAGCTGTCGGGAGTGGCAGATTCAGGTTTGGGGGCTTCCTCCCTTCCCCCTCATCTCAGCTTACCTTGTCACTAATGTGGCATGTGGCCGGTCCGAGGCCTGCCTCGGAGATGTCTGTGTCTCTGCCGATGCTCCTCACCTGGCCTGTGCTCCTCAAAAGTCTTAAGAGCCCAATTGCCTGCTCCGATGCTTCCCAAGTGGCTATTATGTTCCCAACGCAAGGTAATTGGCTTGACCAGTTATTAATGGATTACCCTCCAGAGAAAAATGTCGAGGGGAGGGAGGTGAGGACAACATCTCTGGGCTTTGTAGTTTGGGACTTCAGTGTCCAGTGGCTGCTTTCCAGACAGGGAGTCACTTAGGGCAGGACAGACTGGCTGTTTTGGCCGCCATTCCGGTGGAGTGGTTGCTGGCATTCCTGTGTGGGTTGGGACAGAGCTGGGATGATGGCGCATATCCCTGGAAGAAGTCTTGCTGGAGGCACGGAAGCCCCAGGTTGGCTCCTATGGCCTTTTTATCAGCCTGGGGTTTAAAAGCAGACACTGGCCCTGCAGTGTTGATTGTCCATCAGTGGCTTGGCCAATGCCTCCCACATGTCTCCCCAACCAGCAACTGCAGGCCACCTTCCCCCCACCCCCACCAAGGCCACGGGCTTCTTCAGAGCCCTCGCTGCAGAACTCTGTCTGTCCTCAGACCTGCTTAGGACCAGAGAGCCACAGGTGCTGGGCAGGGCCAGGGCGGATGGGCCCCAGCCCCACACCGCCAACGTGTCATTAGTCTGTCTAGCCCCCACACCCCCAGGGCCTGACCTGTAGGGACGTGGCCCTTCCCCACCCCAGAGCTCCTCTCTTGCTCCAGGTTAGGTGTCCCAGCTGGGGCTCCCGCCGGCATCTCTCCCCAGCCAGTGAGTCCTCGGCCAAGGTATGGTCTGGCACTAGGTCCCAGGTGCGGTCCTGGGGCTCCAGGTGGCCTGGCTCACGGCACAGAGTTTGCCCACTAGTCTTGTGCCTCCACCTAAAATTGGAACTACAGGTGGCATGTGAATTTTTCAGAGGTTTAAGAGTTACTCTGGGGAAATAGGGCACATCACTGTGCTGCACTCTATGGCAGTGGCGGCTGCCCGGCCCTTCACGCTCTGTCTTGCTGCCCTTGCACCCCAGCACACCGCCTGTCTCACCTTTTCCTTGGGTTACTGGTCTTCGGTGGTTCCCTGCGCTCAGTCCCGTGCCATCCTGCCTGCCCTGTGCTTGCAGCACGGTTCCCTAGCTTTTACAAACCTTCAGCAGTGTCCCGCAACCACCCTGACCTCTGGCTGCAGCATCTTCTTCCTGAACCCAACAAGGGCCTGTTTGCGGGGGCCTTTTCTGCAGCCTGACCGGCCCGCCCTCCCCTGGCCTGAGGGTTGCCCAGGTAGAGATGTGCTTTTCTGGTGGCCAGAGACCCTGAGACCCTTCTGCGTGGTAAGCTCTGCTGTCCTTACACCTGCGGGGCCACTGGAGGGTTGTTGACCTCTGCACACCTTCCAATTGTCTTCCTGCAGCTTTCTCATCCTGTTTCCAATGGGTGATCCCCCCCCCCACCTCCCGCCAAGGAGCACTACACTTGCAACTGTTTCGCCATCGCTGCCACAAGTTCTGACAAGCCTGCCCTGACTCTGCTTTCCTTTTGTTTGGCAGCTCTTTTGTGACAGGGACGGCTTGTTGTGGGCACTTCTCACCCCTAAGAATCTGGGACCTCAACAGGTAAGAGATTCCTGAGCCCACGTGGCTTCCTGTGGGGGTGGGACCGCAGCAGCCAGGGAGGCACAGCAAAAACCTGCCCCGGCTTCTGGCTTCCGGCTGTAGCTGCTGGCTTCTGGCTTCTGGCTTCCCATGGGACCAGGTGGACCAGGAGGAGGCTGGGAAGCGCCCGGCCCAGCCCAAGACCCACTGACTGCCCCAGCCCAAACCCACTGACTGCCTCCAAGGCATGGGCCTTCTCCTGGCCCTGTTAGTTAGCTCAAGGAAACTGTTGGAAGGAGTTTCTTTCTTTCTTTTTTTTTTTTTTAAATATTTTAGTTATTTTACAAGTAGGCAGAGAGAAAGAGAGAGAGGAGGAAGCAGGCTCCCCGCTGAGCAGAGAGCCCGACATGGGGCTCGATCCCAGGACCCTGAGATCATGACCTGAGCCAAAAGCAGAGGCTTTAACCCACTGAGCCACCCAGGCGCCCCTGGAAGGAGTTTCTAATGGGTAAATCATTTCATGTAGAAATGAGGATAACAGTTTGGATTTGTGATACTTTTTCTGTAAGGAGTGCCTGATTATGTGGTGACATAAAAGCCCATCTGTCCTAAAATACAGAAATTTTGGAAGTGACCTCCTACAGATCCATAAAGACAATTACACGGAACAGTTAAAATACATCCAGGTTTTATTCACAGTTCTCTGCCTTGGCAGACCTGACACATTCCCATCCAATTGTCTCCCGTTCTGTTGAATTTTTGTTTTGTTTTTTGTTTAGTTTTTTATTTTTAAATAATTTTAGATTCATAAGAAGTTCCAGGAATAGGACAGCAAGGTACCTGTATAAGATTAGATAATATGTAGGCTAATATGTAATATAAATTAGAACCAGGAAATCAACATTGGTATAATCCATAGAACTTTATTCAGATTGTAGTCATTTCTCTGTGTGTGTGTGTGTGTGTGTGTGTGTGTGTGTGTAGTGGTTCTGTGCAATTTTATCCCATGTGTAGATCCACATTACTGTGACCTCAGTTAGGATACGGAACTGTTAGAGCCCTTCATAGTCACACTGTCTGCCTCCTGTCCCCTCCAGTACTCCCTCTTGTCCCTAATGTCTGGCGACCACTTACGTGTTCTCCGTCTCTGTAATTGCGTTGGCTTAAAAGTGTTACATAAGTGAAATAATGTATGTAACCTTTTTTTTTTGTATGTAACCTTTTGAGATTTGCTTTTCCCCCAGTATTATTCTCGTGCAAGCATAGCAGATATACCAAGAACACTTGACCTGAGGTTGCTTGTAGTGGTCCCTGGGGGGACGCACCAAAGCGATCCCCCACTGAGCAGCACCCCCCCACTGAAGGACATTTGGGTTATTTTCAGCTTTTTGACCATTGCAATTTAAACTGTCATGAACAATTGTGTGTAAGCTTTCATGTGGACCTAGGTTTTCATTTCTCTGGGATTAATGCCCCAAATGATTTGAGTATCTGTATCGTTTTATAATCCAGCCCTGGTCTAAGGGACATCTAGGTCCTTCACATCCTCAACAGCATTTGGAACCATCATGATGGTCTGTATTAGCTATTCTCACAGGTGTGCTGTCTTGTGGCTTTAACTGGAATTTCCTTAATAGCAAATGATGATGAACATCTGTTCATGTGGGTTTTTTTTTTTTAAGATGTTTTTTATTTATTTGACAAACAGAGATCACAAATGGGCAGAGAGGCCAGCAGAGAGAGGGATAGAGGAGGAAGCAGGCTCCCTGCTGAGCAGAGAGCCTGATGTGGGACTCGATCCCAGGACCCTGAGATCATGACCTGAGCTGAAGGCAGAGGCTTAACCCACTGAGCCACCCAGGTGCCCCTGTTCATGTGCTGTTTTGCCCTCTGTATATTTTTGCCCTCTGTATAAATCTTTGCTCAGGTCTTTTGCCCATTTTCTAATTGAATAGTTTGCTTTTTCACTGTTGAGTTTTGAGAGTTCTTTATATGTCTAGATATGAATCCTTTGTCAGACATGTGGTTTGCCTATACCTTTAAGTCTGGAGCTTGTCTTTTTAGCCTTTTTTTTTTTTTTTTAAGATTTTATTTGAGAGAGACCATGACAGAGAGGGGGAGAGAGAGCACAAGTCGGGAGGAGAGAGAGAAGCAGGCTCCTGCTGAGCAGACAGCCCAATGTGGGGCTCCATCCCAGGACCTTGGGATCATGACCTGACCCAATGGCAGATGCTTAACCGACTGAGTCACCCAAACACCCGACTTTTTAATCCTCTTGACAGGATAAAAGACCCAAGTTTTAAATTTTGATGACGTCCAAATTATTGACTATTTCTTTTTGTGCTCTTGGGGTGAAGTGTGAGAAATCTCCCCCTAGCCCCAGGCCCCCTGTTGTGGCTTGCAATGCTGTGATTGACAGTAGCGGTGAGGGTGCGCTCTGCCCACCTGTCTAGTGCCTTCGCTGCTCTGGCTCGTCTCCTTCTCTCTCTGTCTCCAGGAAAGTACTAGTCATATCTTTGGTTTTCCTAAAAATCTGTTGTATTGTCAGTCTTTCCAAAAGATTTTATTTGAGAGAGAGAGAGGGGGCACAAGGAGGTGCAGAGTGGTGGGGTACAGAGACAGAAGCAGGTTCCCTGCTGAGCAGGGAGCCCGATGCAGGACTCGATCCCCAGACCCTGAGATCATGACCTGAGCCAAAGGCAAATGCTCAACCAACCGAGTCCCCCAGGCACCCTCCGAAAGACTTTTCTTAAACACATGAGATGTTTTCATTAGATACCGTTTTCTCCACAACATTCTCTTGGGGGTCATCCAACCACAGGGATAGGAAACTCCCACCTTCCCCAGATAGCACATTACGTCTTTGGATCGCTCCGAGAGTTCTCGTGCCTGTCCTTCATCAGGGCTTGATCTGCTTCCAGGAGCCGTGATCCGCAATAAGCAGCAAGTTGAATCGTGCCTCTGAAGACAGGCCTTTAAATATCTGAAAACTCTGGTCCTGCTCCTGCAGCGTCTTCTCTTTATCAGGCCAGAAGTCTGAGGACCTTCAGTTGTTGCTCGTGAACATCAGTTAGGGTGCTTTGGGCTATGAGTAATGAGGACCCAGTTCAAAGTGGCTCAAACAATAGAGGGATTTTTATCTTGACTGACAAGGAGTCTGTCCAGGAGTTGGGTGGTTCGCTGGTTCCAGGATTGATGGGTTCGGCAGCTCCGTGAAAGTCAAGAGCCCGTCTTCTCAGCTTTCTGCTTTGCCACCTCAAAGTGGGTTTTGCCTTTACCCCCAGGCTTGTTCACAAAAGCCCTACGAACCCATAAGGCAGTACCCAAAGAGGAGAAGGAAGGAAGAGGACACGTCCCTGCCTGGGGTCTCTTTTTAATATGGGGACACCTTTTAGAGGAGCCCCAAGCAGACTTCTCATATTTAGTGAGCCAAAAGTGTGTTCCACTACTCGCCCCAAACCAAACTGTGGCCAGGGAAATGGAATGAGCAGTCCAGACTGACCTTCTGGGCCTGGGGAGGAGCTCGGCTTCCCCACCCCCACACGCGTCCTGGCAGTGGGGGAGGTGCGTGGGCACAGATTCTGATTTGGGTCAGCAAGGAAGAAAGCGGGCGGTAGCCGGTGGGTGACCTGCGACCTTGGTTTCGTACTTGTTTGAGGACCATTCTCAGCTGAAAGCTTCTCCAGTTTATCTGGTTGCATCCCTCTTTTTTTTTTTTTTTAAAGATTTTATTTATTTGTCAGAGAGAGAGAGAGAGCGAGAGCCAGCATAGACAGAGTGGCAGGCAGAGGCAGAGGGAGAAGCAGGCTCCCTGCGGAGCAAGGAGCCCGATGTGGGACTCGATCCCAGGACGCTGGGATCATGACCTGAGCCGAAGGCAGCTGCTTAACCCACTGAGCCACCCAGGCGCCCCTGGTTGCATCCTTAGTGAAACGGGATGTCCACAGCTGAGTGGAGAGCACTCCGGGTGTGAGCTGATGAGTGCAGGTGCTGTCATCTTCTGCATTCTAGATCTTCCATCTTTTTTTTTTTTTTTTTTTAAGATTTTATCTTTTTATTTGAGAGAGAGAGAATGAGAGGAGAGAGCATGATGAGAGGGGAGCGGTCAGAGGGAGAAGCAGACTCCCCGCTGAGCAGGGAGCCCCACGTGGGACTCGATCCTGGGACTCTAGGATCATGACCTGAGGCGAAGGCAGTTGCTTAACCAACTGAGCCACCCAGGCGCCCCTAGACTTTCCATCTTTGTTAGTGTAGCTGATGGTCGCATCACACAGCTGAGACTTCCAAGGCTCTTTTTGTTCTGTAGGCTCTGGGATGTTGGGGTGTCTGCACCCTGAGAGAGTTGTTCTCATGGCCTGCCCTGCCAGACTCCTGCCACTGGCAACTTTCTTACTTCTGCGTGGGCCGCAGGCAGAGGGAACCCGTCCTCTGCTATGTGCTGGGAGGATGAGCGGCTACAGAAGGAGCACAGGCTGCTGGTCAGGCGGCCTTGGGTTCTAGAATTGACTCTACCCTAAAGCCACTGACTCTACTGTGGATCAGTTCTGTGATAAGGGGCCTTGACTGGGCCTCTGGGCCTCGGCTTCCACATTTGTAAATGAGATTTAATTCTCTCTGCTTAACAGAATTAGTATGAAGTATTTTGAAAACGTGCCCATACGGTACCCATGTCCACTCTCTGCTTCCTCACCCGTGGCTGCCTTCCTTGTGAGGATCTTAGAGTTTGCAGAGGCTCAGCTTTTTAATTCCCTAAGTACCTGTGGCCTCGTGACCACTGGAGACCAAGTGGTCCTGCGGACCTCATGGCCCAGAGAAGGCTCCTGACAGTACCCGAGGCTGCAGGCCACAGGATGGGAGTTGCTGCTGAAGGTCATTCTCAGGCATGTGACTGGCCCTGGGGCCTGGCATCCTCCCTGGCCTGTGCTCAGGATGGCGAATGAGCCGGGGGTGGGGGGGGGCTGTGAGGGGGGGTGCACCACCGTGGCCGACTCTCATCTCCAAGGTCAAGTCATTTTGGAGGGCTTCTTCTGCCTGTGGTTTTCTTGGGGGTGGGGGTTACTCCTGAGCACAGATTTAGGGTCAGGATGTAGTTGTAAGACACCAGCTCCTTGAATAGCTCTCACTTATGAAATACCTAATTCCTCCTAAACCCTGGGTCTGTCCAGAACCCAGGGAGACCCCAAATGAGAAACTGCCCTGCTCACTTTGGGTGGCCAGTGGCAGTGCCACCCCAGGCAACACGTGGCCTTGTCTTCTCTCTGACCCTCAGACCCCCTCTTCACCACCGTGAGGAGCCAGGCCTCATTGAAACATCCGTCCGGTTCCCAGGGAAGCTTGGAGGACCAAGGGGTGTGGAGCTCGAAGGAAGGATGGCCTGCTGGAGGCATCTGCTTTTGGTGGGAGGAAGCGGACGGACAGGGTGACTGTCTGTAGCTGTCTTTCCCAGAGAAGCCCAAGCAGATAATAAAGCCATGTAGAAAATAGGATTAAGGTAATGAACAGGCAGGACGGAGTTTGATCTTTCAATAATGCCAAAGCCTGACTGACAGGCCAATCTGGAAGGTGGAGCCGCACCACCGGCAGGACCTGGTGGCGGGCGCTGTGCGGGGCTGGGTGGATTCCTTGCTTTTAACCTGTCACTGCTGAAACCTGAGGAGCACTGGGATTTTCGCTTTTATGTGTGTGCTGTGCCTTGGGGGGAAGGAGTGCTGGAGGGGCAGTTTTGCTCGGAGCATCACCCCTTTGGGGCCGCCCTCAGGATGGTGGTGGGGGCTGGGACACACCTGGGGGGAGCGTAGGGACCCGTCTTCTCCCTGCTATGTCTTGGGGCCTTGCTGTCAGGTCGCTTAGGCTACTTCTTACAGTGCCCTTTCAAAGGCACCATGGCTCCCTTGGCCCTTCGTTCCATCAAGACCCTTGGAGACTCTGTTGTCCCTACGAGCTGGGGAGGGGGAGGCGTTGGGGTACACAGGTCAGAGAGCAACTATGGGCATACGGCCATTGCTTGGATGGCAAGAACTTGGCTCTCTCTCTCTCCCTTCTTCCTTTTCTAACCTGTCTAACCCAGGCAGAAAGAAAGATGGAGTCCTTGACCTGACTTGGAAGTGCCAGAGTATTCCTGCCTACAAGGGGAGCTAGCCTTCAGGCCAGGTTGCAGGCCCCCAAGGGCTCTATCTTGACACACAGTGCCGACAGCCAACCACTGAAGCATCCCTTGCTATGCCCCATGGTCCCATCAGACCCCAAGAAGCTGGGCCAAAGCCTTCCCGTTCCTGAGCCTGGGGTCTGAAGGGATGCAGGCCCATTTTACTGCTCTGTGTGCATTTGAGCAGGAGCCTCAGCTAGGTCCCAAGGAGGGTGCTGTGTGGCATATACCCCCAGCTTCCGAAAGGCCTGGGAGGTTGGACTGCCCTAACACCATATACAGCCCTCCTCCTGGGCTTGCTGTCACCATGGGTTCTGCATTTTGGCCAAGGGCATTTAAGCTGGATCTAGCATTGGCACAGGTGGGCTACAGGATGGAGGCCTGTGAGCGCCGACCTACAGCGATCCTAGTGGCAACAGCTGCAGCCCTAAGCCAGCCTGGGGACTGGGATGGGGAGAGGTGTGGGCTGAGGTGACCTGGCTACTCCTAGGGCCTTGACTGTTCCGAGTCCCAGGAGTGTGAGTATGTGTGGGCTTCTGCACACATCGCCTTCTCTCCCTTTCCAGCCAAGGTCATCCCTGTTCCCCATCACTCTTCCTTGTCTACCCTAAAGCCCCTGAGTCTCCTCTTTCTCACTGAAGTTGGGGCAGATAGGCGTCTCACACTTCCCCACAGGTGCCCTCTGTTTTCCCACTAGAGCCTCTGCTCTAGCTGCCCCTGCCCCGTGCTTGGACTCCCCCATCTCAATCCTGCTTACTCTTCGATGCAGACAGCACCACTGTCACCAGGCCTTCCTGACCCTAGCCCCCGTGGCTGGAGTTGGTAACCCTTAGAGCACTCACAGGGCCACCTTGTCAGCCATTGTGGGCCCCGGGGTGGCCTTGAGAAAGGGGAGGGCCAGGCTGCAGCCCTTTCTAACGGCCTGCAGGACGTGGTGTCGCAAGCACAAGCCGGGTCCCATCGAGGGCATTGGCTGTGCCCACCCGACCCAGGTGTGGCTTCGTCTCTGCCCGCGGCTCTGCCTCCGCCCCGGGCGGCCTGGCCCTCGGTCAGGGTGATTGGGGAACTGCCCTCTTTAAAGTACCTGCCTTCTCCTTTGAAAGTATTACTGACAGATTTTTTCATTTTCTTTTTTCCTTACCTCTTTAAGGAACCCTGTAATTTCTTTCTTTCTTTCTCCCCCTCTTTCCTTTTTCTTTCTTGTCCCCTCTGTCCCCCTGAACTCTTTGAAATTGGCTCTCTGCCTGCTGACACCAAACTGATACTTTGCGTTTCACTTCTCCTTATCCCTTTATGGCAACAGATGTTGAAATTTTGTATCCTTTTATCTGCCCGGCTGCCCCTTCCTGTAATTACGGGCCCCTTGTTAGCAGTACAAAGTGGGCTGCCCGGCTGCCTGGCCTTTGAGCCATTGTGTCTGAACACGTGTGCACGGGCGGGCGTGGGGGCCATGCACGCGCGCGCACACATGCGGGGGTGAGGCCGTGGGCTCCGGCAGGGCCCTTCCCGCTCGCCTGATGGCGCCGAGGCAGGCGAGGCTTCCGTGGGCTTCTTGTCTCCACCACTATGGTGTTACATGTGGGACCTAACGTGCCTCCTGGATTCCGGCCCTCCCCACCAGAGGGCTGGACAAGGCCAACTCCTCTCTGCTGAGAAGCCTGGGGACTCCCTGCCCCTCCCAGAGTTCATGTCCGCTAAGCAGTGCGCACCCAGGGGTGGTCGTGGTCCAAAAGGACTGGCTGGACGGGAGGGTCTGCCAGGTGCAAACAGGGCGCCAGTGCCGGTGCCTTGACTCTGGCCCTCCTGCTGGGGGGGGGTCCTTCACCTGGGCCATATCCTCCCCCACTCCTGTCATTGCCTACCCGCTTCTGTCACTCCCTAGAGAACCACTCCATGCCCACAGGCCAAAATGTTTTCTTATCTGTCCTCTGACAGTAAAACTTCCCTTTCTCTTCAGGGACCCCTCCGGTCACCCCTTGTATTGTTAGTTGGGTACATGACTGACTCCCTCCGTCCCCGGACTGAAAACTCCTAGAGGACAGGGAGAACTCCCCCAGCCATCCTGGACTTGTCCCTGCAGTTCCTGGTAAAGCACAATGCCTCGTATACAGACGGTGCTCCTTGATGGTTGCTCAGAGAGAGAGAGAGGAGAGTGGGGGTGGGAAGGAGGAAAAGCCTCCTCTCCTGAGTGAACTTGTCTGGCCCAGCTTCTACCTCCGCATCCTCTGTCCCTGGGAGCTGAGCTGCAGGAAGGTGAACTGTGTGTCACTCTTCCTCCTTGCCCTGTCCTAAAAGCCCCTATTGCGTCCTCGGGTCACACATCCATGCCAGGCGGAGGAACGAGAACCTCTAGGATCTCCAGGGAACATCCTTGGGAACCCCATGTGTTAACAGTGGCTGTGAAGGGGTGTGGGGGCCACGGGCATTTTTAGATGCAGGCCGGGAGGTGGGTGGGGGAATCTGGCTTCTCCCAGCTCGGGGCCCTTGGCCCTGGAGGACTTTCTGCAGGCTGTGGGTTGTGTTGGGAGCACAGGCGGGCCGGGCAGGGAGGCAGGTGGAGGCTGGGGGATGAGCGGACTTGGGGGAGGGTGGGCACCGGCTTCAGGCTCAGCAGGCCCAGACCAGGAAAGGGAGGGGCTGTCCCAAGTGGGACATCTGGGTCTTCAGGGCCACTACCGTCCTCCAGTTAGCTGTCCCTAGATGTCCCCTAAAGATGGCGATAGAGGGGTCCGTGTCTTAATAGATTTTCTCTGTCAGTACTCCTTCCGAGGCTCCCTCTTCCCTTGAGATGGAATTGCTGTGCAGCGGGGTGGGAGCCCCGGTTCCCTCACCTGGTTGCCCCCTTAAGGTCCCGGGGATGAGGACGCCCTCTGCTTGTTTTTCCCACCCAGGTCCTCTGGCGCATCGCACGCTGCCGTCTGCGGCCTGCTCATCAGGCTCACAGGGGCGGCCCCTCGGTCTTTATCTTTCCCTGGGTGCAAAGAGAATTGCTGGAGTCAGGCTCGGGAGAGGCCAGAGAGGCCAGGGTGTGGAGGACCCCCCAGCCCTCAGGAGCTCCTGGAGGCCCGGGCTTTGTGTGCAGCGGCTGTGAGGGAATGGCCTTTTTGTCTGGCCCTCCGCAGGGACGGAGCCGGCCCTCGCTCCCGTCGTGGCCCAGGACTCTGAGGGGCAGTCCTGTTCCCACACAAGTTGTGCGACAGCCAAGGCTCTGCACCCCCCACACCCCCCACAGTGAGAGGCCGAGAAGCATTCTTGACATTCTTTCTGGAGAAAAGGGGTGAAACGTCTGAATTTGGGGGTCACCATGTTATACAAATTGCAATCTAATCGTTTTTACAAGAACACACTTGCAGGAAGAAAAGGAGCCCGAGAGGAGGGGCTGAGGAGACAGACAGCTGGTTTTGTCCCCGTTTTCCCCAAAGTTCAGAGCTATTGTCGGGCCAACCTTGCTCCCTTCCCCAGAGCTGTTGAGCTAGAGTTTTCTAGTTAAATTGGTCTTGGGGTGGGGGCCGCTGAGGGCCCATGGTGCCATTTCTGTTTGTTTTCCCAAATCAAAGCCCCAGCAGGGCTCCCAGGGCCACGCGGAGCTGCTGTTTGGAGGGACAGGCCCTTTCCCAGAGCCGGCTGTGTCCGCGGAGACTCCGGACTTCACCTCCCGGGCACCGCACAGCAGTCTGGAGGGCCTCAGGCCCAGAGGCCAAAGAAATTGTATCTTTTTATTGGCCCATTTGAAGTGTGTGTGGCCATTTCAAGAACTCCGAGCGCCAGGCTGCAGCAACTGTCTCGGGCCCAGCTGGGCTGGCGGACATGGGGCTCCGCGACTGGCCGTGGCCTCCCGGCCGGTGCTTACTCTAGGCCCTCAGGGTTCCCTCGGCAGGCAGGGTTCTGTTTCTTATCATAGATGCTGGCATGACCCTTTCTAGGGGTGGCTTAGATGCTGGGACAGGGGCCCAGAGTGACTTGGTCTGGGTGTTGCCCTGATGCTGCGGTCCTGACTCTGCTGCCCGTCCGGCGCAGGGGTGCCCAGCTCTGTCCCTCTGAATCCCGGGACCGGGGGGGAGGCAGGTAGAGCCATGCTGGGCTTCACGCCCCCACCCCCACCGCCTTTCATCTTCTATTTCAAACAAACATGAAATTACTTCTGCAGATTAAAGGGGAGAGCTCCTCCGTCATTCCTGAAGGCCTCACTAATGGAAGGGGCTGGGCCCCCAAATCTGGAAGGAGGGAGAACTGTGGAGCCAAACAGCCCCCTACCTGGGTGTGCACAACTGTCCAGGAGCACCTGTAAAAGAGAGGTGGGGGTGGGGGATGGGCTCCTTTAGGGACTCTGGGCTGCCCCGGCGTGGGGCAATCATAGCTGGTGCCCCTTCTGCGAAGACGGGCCCTGCCTGGGAGCCAAGGTCCGTGATCTCTAGGATCTGGCCTTCAGCCTGATCCTTCTCAGGGTCCCCCACCACAAAGGCTTACCTCTTACCCCGGAAAGAGGAACACCGCCCAAGGGGGCTGGGGGCAGGGGCTCTACCTGCTGGGGGGGTCTCCTCATTGCCCAGGGCCAAAGGGGAAAGGTAGAAGGGAACCCTGAGCTGCCGCCTCTGTTCCTTCAGCTTCTAGGGAAGATGGTGGCTCCACTGGGGAGAAGGGAGCTTGAGGGTGAGAGCGGGAAGGCCTGGGGCTGAAGTCTGCTCTCACACTGGTGGTGAGCACTGCTTGTGAGAGGGGGGAGTGCTCCCTCCTGCTGCCAGGGCCTCTGACCTGGGAAGCATGCGTGGCCTTCCTTCTCCCGTCCTGCCAGGGAGGAGGGCCCGGTGGCTCTTGGGTGCAAGTTCGGGATCAGGCCTAGAGGGTGACCCTTTTCTCCTTCACCACCCCCCCATCCTGCAGAAACTCCCTGCTTCTCCCCGTTCCCTAGCCACAGGGATTAGCGGGTGCACTTGATGTTGAGGGGTAGTTGCTAGGGCCAGAAGGCCCCCCTACGTGGTTGCTAGGGGTCTGGCATCAGGGCGAGGGGTCTGCCCACTGCCGCGGTCACGGAGGGACTTACACAGTCACAAAGAAATTGTTCTTCTCAGTAATCTGCTCTCGGCCACCGGGAGGGGCGAGGGGTGGGGAGCGCGCTGCAGCCCAGCAGGCTGGGGGCTGTGATCACACAGGCGTGCTCGCCCCGGGCTGGGGGCCAGCCGGGCCAGGAACACCAGGGACTGGCCAGCTAAGCTGCTTTCTCAGCGATTTCTCTCCCCAGACACAAAGGTGTTTACTTGTTTTAACATCTCCTGGGACTCCCCTTCTCCCTTTGTGTGGTCTTTATCCCCAATGAGGTTTGAGCCCCAGATTACAGGCAGGAATTAAGGCATTGGACTCAGGCAGCTCAGAGCTGCATGACCTGCAGGATCAAGAAGTAGAAAGTAACCAAGTGTGTGCGCGCACGGGAGGGGGCCGGCCCGGCCGCAGGGCCCATTCTTCCACCCTGAGAACGGCCGCTGGGCAGCGAGCAGGTGTGGTGCAGGCCTTCAGCTGGGGGAGGGGCAGGCACTGGGACTGGGGTGACAGGGTGGGCATCCTGGGCCATTTCCCTTGGCCCCATCCGAGAGGAGCCTGATTTTAGCTCAGGAGGGAGAGCGGCATCTCCCCAGGGACTTGAGGCCATTAGGTTACCAGCCGGTGTGGGGGCCGAGGTGGGACAGTCTCTCCTCCTCTGCCCCTCTGTTCTCTCCCCAGTGGGCAGCTAATGATGCACCTGGGCAGCGACTTCCCCCCAGGGGCTGGGGTGTTGGATGTCATGTATGAGTCCCCTTCCACGCTCTTGTCCTGTGGCTATGACACCTACGTTCGCTACTGGGACCTCCGAGCCAGTGTCCGGTGAGTGTGGTAGGTGGGAGGTGGGCAGCAGTCCCGGCCCTTCCTCTGGCCCTCCTGGGGCGCCCCCATACGGCATAAGCCCTGCAGGTGGAGGTGAGGAGTGGCAGCCAGCAAGGTCAGATCGTGCTTCAGTTCCTCACTTGGCAGCCCTGGTTCCCTGGCCTGGAGACCGTAGCCACTGGGTGCTGGAGAGCCCGGGGAGTCAGCGGCCCGTCCATCAGCATTCTGCCCGCCTTTCTGCCCTGCCACCGAAGTCGTGTGACATGTAGCCAGCCGTGGAAGCACAAGTGAGGGCCTCATGTGGCCTGGGGTTCGGGCACTGGCTAGAAAGAGAGCTTTACAGAGGAGGCTTGGTCCCTTTAAGTCTGGTTTTTGAAGAGAAGGTGATTCAGCTTCTGCCTCTGGGCCAGAATGGATTTCTAAGGTCCCTGTGGAAGTTGGGGCGGCGGGCACCCCTGACCCTCCCTCTGACAGACTCTTCCCGCACAGGAAATGTGTCATGGAGTGGGAGGAGCCCCACGACAGCACCCTGTACTGCCTGCAGACCGATGGCAACCACCTGCTGGCTACCGGGTCCTCCTACTACGGGGTCGTGCGGCTGTGGGACCGGCGCCAGAGGGCCTGCCTCCACGTAAGTGTGCCGCACACTCCAGCTCTGAGATGCCAGGACTCCTTACTAGTGGCTGTACTGGGGTGGGGGTGGGGGTGGGGGTTGGCTGCCTGGAGAAGCAGGGGAGTCGGCATGCGACCTAGCCCCCTGCGCTGGACCGGGCAGGGTAGGGCTGCTCCTGCCATGCCCCCCCCCACTCCGTTGCAGGCCTTCCCGCTGACCTCGACGCCGCTCAGCAGCCCCGTGTACTGCCTGCGCTTCACCACCAAGCACCTCTATGCGGCGCTGTCCTACAACCTCCACGTCCTGGACTTTCAGAACCCATGACAGGGCCACCCCGGCCTGTGGGCCAGGGAGGCCAGCTACTCAGGGACCTCTCCGCCTGGAGGGTGCAGGGATACCTCTGCCCTCCCCCACCCCCCGATGCCTGTGCTCCTAGACCTGCGACCACAGTGCTTGGGCACCGTCAGGTAAAGGCTGCTGACTCCCGGGAATTGGGGGTATCCCTCCCAGGAACTAGATGGAGAGAAAGGATCTGCTGCTTTGAGAGAACAGCTGAACCTGGCCGGGACTTGCTTCCCTGTTGGCCAGAGCAAGGATCTGGTCTGGATAGGCCAGCCCTACCCCTCACCCCTTCTTAGAGCCGTGCTAGCTTCATGAGGTGAGGGGCTCCAGCCGTCCCTTTCTGCCCCTTCCTTGGAAGGAGGGGTGAGGCTGCCAATCCTCTGCTCTGGCCCCGCCCTCCTCAATCAGTCCCCTCCCTTGACCAAGCTCTTGGGGCTCCTTCCTGGGGCACTGTGGACTGGTCTCACTTTGAAACTGAGGAAGGACAAAGGGAACCCAGCAGTTTTGAGTGAGTTCTGAGACAACCCAATCTCAGGCTGGCTGCTAAGACATGCTACAATGTTCATTTTTGTAAAAATAAAGCTTGATTGTTCACAGTTCCAGTTCCTCTTTGGCTGGGGAGTCCTGGGAGGCGGTAAGAGAGGGAACGACATATTCAAACTTGAGGATGGGTGTGTTGGGGAAAGAATAAGATCAGCTTCATAGCTCAGTGTCCCTAAGACACTCACCTCTTGGGCCCCAGTGGTGGGGTGTGTGCTACCTGTGGGGTACAGATAGGGGACTGTAGAAGGGCTTCGTGCTGTTGGGGAGCTAAGCTGCTCCCCATCTGCAGAAACCCTTCTTCAGCCTCCTCGAACACACATGCACTCTTCGCAACAATACGACCCTCCTCCTGCCTTCACACCCACAATGTCTTAATGTCCTGGGTGTTTCCAAGGTTTCTGCATTTCAAAAAGTTCTCCTTTACCTTAGCTCCCCTTACCATAGGGAGCTCATCTGGGCCCTTCTGCAGCAGAGACAGCCCAGGGTTTCCACCAGCCTAGCGTCCCTCAAGTTATGCAAACAGGACGGGGAAGACACCCACCCAGTGTTAGGCTCAGGGCCCCCCCAACTCTGCTCCATCAAAGCCCCATGCTTCCCTCTATGTGAAAGGCTTGACATTGAAGGCCCCTGAGGACAGAAGGGAGTATCCTCACCACCACCCTCCCTGGCAACAGGCGCGTGGAGAGGTGGACAAGAGGGTAGTTGGCCCGCAGTGACTCAGAACGACTTTACTTGGGAGATCAGACCATGGTATGGGGGCTAGGAGCACCCCAAGGCCCAGTTCTCACAGAGCCTGGAGAGCTCTTAGAAGAGAGGACGTACCCCTGTTCCAGAAAGGCCCAAGCCACAAAGTCTGAAGAGCCTCCCCCACTGCCGTGCTGCCCGAGGTCCGGTCACCACACTGCCCGAGGCGCAGGCTCAAGGATGCTCCGCTACTGGGTCTTACAGTCCCCGTCACTGCTGTGGGCCGTCTTCACTTTCTTCAGCTCCTTCTGAAGCTCTGACTCAGCCTCCAGGACCTCCTTTGGCTTCCGGTACTGTGGACGGAACCAAGGAAGAGCGTGTCATTCAGTCACATCTCCCCTCCCCACTTACACACTTGTGGCCTCCTCTGATCCCATTATTTGAAAATGAGGAAATTGATGCCTACAGGATTGAATGATTTGCTCAAGATCACATGGCTGGGGAGGAGCCTCCACCAGAGTCCCAGTCCTGCGATCTCCACCTCTCCACGTCATCCTCTGTCCTCCTCCAGCTGTGACTTCTGAGATCAGCTGAGCCCCACCCTGCGCTCCCTCTGCTGATGGAGGGATGCCTCTTGTCTAGCAAGCACACGCCAGGGGTTGGGGCTGGAACCGGGGACTCCCATGGGATGGGAAATGGGCAGGGAAAGGAGAGGCCTCTCCCAGATGCAGTGGCCAAGAAGTCTGGCTTCATCTTACAGAGATGATGAGGGTGCAGTTGGCATGAGCAAAGCTCAGCGCGGACTCATCTGGGGTAAGCCGGTGCCGGTCTAGGTCGGGGATGGAGAACTTCTTGTAGTACCTGTGGGAACACCAAGAGGTCACTGACCCATCCTGCAAGGTGGTCCCCAACAACTGGGCAGCAGGCCCTCTGGTACCGATTTTCTACACAGTTCTTCCACACTTTCCACAAAGCCAAAGAGGAAGAGGGGAAACCTTTGAGAACAACCATATGAATGAAAGACGTTTTGGCCAAGGGCAGGACCCCTCATGGTTCCTTGATTAGACCAAGGATTAGAGTGACTCGTGCTTTAGGTTCAGACACTCAAAGGCACGCAGAAGCCGCCTCCGTCATGTACACTTCAGGCAGGCCAGGCCTCTGCTGCACCCCAAGAACGTGAGAACATGCATGCTAACAAGAGACAGAATAAGTCCATCAAGGACTGTTCCCCAGAGCTGGGAACCGAAAGTTCCATTTACATGCAACTTTCTCTGAAGGCCCCGTGGGCCTGACTCTACTTGTAGGCCAGAGAGGGAAGTACATCCAAAAGGAGAAATCTAGGACAAACCGTGTGACTCATCTCAAGCGGGATCTCTGGACTACTTTGCTGGCTCTGACTCCCTGCCCCCAGCCCCCATTTTCATACACAGTCCCTGTCATCTGCAAGGGCCAGTCCAGAGATTAACGATCCTTTTTAGTAAAAACCCAAAAAATCCAGAGAGCAACACCTAGCCCATGACGCATACGACTGGACTTCGTTTTACAGGAAATCTGACCTTTCCCGAAGAGAGAGGTAACAGGTCTCGCCGGCTTCACGGCCAGCTGTCTGGGGAGCCAGGACACAGCTCCCTGCTCCCGGGTCAGGTGCCTGTCACCGAGAGCGCCTCCTCTCTAGCAGCAGGCTTGTGTGGCATCTTCCCTGGTGGAAGTGGAGCCTGGGCCCCCACTGGCCAGCAGACCTGCCCCCCAGGCCTGGCGTCCCTGTGGCCACCGTGGGCCTGCGGGCTGGGAAGGTAAACACCGCGGGCAGGTACGCAGCAACTTAAGTGAGGGGCCCGGAGAGGACAGGGCTTTGAATACTTCAGAGGGGCCTGGTCCTGGTGGTGACAGCTACTGTGGGTCCACTTCAAAAGCCCCGGGGCCCCCGGGACTCAGAGAGTTGACATCAATGCAGCACTTCTGCCCTGCTCTCCTGCCCAAATCCCTGGGAGTTTAGCGGAGGTTCTCGGGGCCCCTCTCCTCCCAGGTTCTCCGCTCCCGCCAAGGTGCTGGGACCAGCAGCAGGGGAAGAATGTTTACTTAAAGGCTGACAGTTCAAAAGGAGTGGGGGCTGGGGGATCCTAATGGCACCACAAGCTTGCTTTATTTCCCAAAGCTCTGCCCCAGGGAAAGGCGATCCATCTGCCCGCAAAAGCGGGTGGAATGCTGCCTCATCCTCCTCCTACCCTGGGCTGAGGGCTCTTCCTGGGGCCCTTGGGCTGGCCAGCAAAGGTGGCAGACACTGATAATAGGGGGGAGTCAAAGGTTAAACAGCAGAGATTAGATGAACACAAAGGCTTGTTAGGAAGTGTTAACATCTTCCTTGCAAATATACACAAGAAGCAGAACTGGGAGAGAAGCAGCCCAGGCACGCGCAGCCCAGCCGAACCAGCAGGGCCCGTGGAAGGCCTTACCGAGCAGAGCATGGGGACATCCTTTCTGCCTACCTGGCCTGTGCACCAGGGTGGGACAGGGACATGCCTGTGTACCCTCAGAGAGGCACCAGCAAAGCATATTCCCCAGGCTGGGCCAATGGGACTGAAAAAAGAAACCCTGGGGCTTGGCCTCAGAGGGGATCTGCTGTGCATGGCTTGTGTCCGCCCAGTCCCACTCACACACCTGTCACCACGAGGCTGGGGGCTGGAGGCAGAGTGCGGGTGTACGTTCTGCTTTGTCTTGAGTCTATTCTAATGGATTTAGTTTACTGGATGAGGTTACACAGCTTTCCTCAGACGCTCCTGCTGGGCAATGTGCAAGGGCGTACGGGACATCTGCTTCCTCTACTCAGGGTGCAGCCCCCCCCCTGCCGACCCCCCCCCCCCAATCCCCTGGCCTTGGGGCTCGCCTTGAGAGGAACCACACTTGACTTACTCACCAGTACCTGGCCTAGAGAGGGACCCACTGTGCTTCTGGAAAACACAGACTGCTCCAGCTCGAGCAGCCCTAGGGAGACAGCAAACATGTCTTTAGGTATCAACTGTGCCCTAGGCCTTGAGCTGTGAACTGGGGATTTAAAGATGAAGAAGAAAGAAGACAGGGCCTTCTTTCTTCTTCATTTTTAAATCCCCAGTGTTAAAGGAGGGGATATTCCTTTAAAAACACAAGATCTGCTTGAGATCTTGTGTTTCTGCTGAAAGCGAGACCCTTAGAGTGCAGCAGCTCCTGGGCTTTTAGAGGACCTGTGACACCCCCTGTTCCCACCACCTATTACTGCTCTCAGTCTCGGCCACACAATGACAGCTGACGTTTGTTATGCTTCCTGGGCCAGGCACTGCTCTACACACACCGAGTCCTCCAAACAACCCGCTCTTTGGCTGCTCTTACTAGCCTCTTTCACAGAAAACTGAGGAACCAACCAGTATCTTGCTGGAGTCACAAAACCATCCATAGAGAAGCCCCTGTTATAAGTACTAATCCCCCAAACCCCCTGAGCCCCCATCTCTCCACACCCTCTCCTCGAAGTGACAGAGCCCTGGTCTAGGTTGGGGCAGACATGGGAGGGACTCTCCCTTAGGATCCAGCCAGCCTGCGGGTCCTCTGGGCACGCAACACAGTGGCTTTCCTTTTGGAATGTCAGAAGTGTTCAAAAGACACGGGAAAGCGAAGGCTGTCAGGACAACTCCCAGTCCTGGCCCCTAACCCCAGCAGGCCCCTCCACTTCTGGGCCCAAGTTTCTTCCTCCGGATTCCTTCTTCCAATAAAGGAGCTGAATGGACTTTCGTCTCCAAACTAGACAAACGAGATGAACTTGAAGTCACTTGTCAAAGGGACCAGAACAGGCCAACTCTGTACCTTCCCCTAAACTGTGAGGAAAGAATGGCTCCTTCACTTGGGCTGTTTGGGAAATGACCCATAGTACCCCACAACCCTCTTTCTGCTGTATCCCCTTCCCAATTTCCAGTCGTTTCCCAACCTATTCTCCTTTGTAGTGACTTGAGAAGGGACAAGAGGCCAGACCTCTCGAGAGAGTCTTCGAGACGCTGAAAGCAGAAGCAGGCCCGCTAGAGCCATACGGGCCGGGCACACCCTCAGCCAGACTGGTCCTGAGAAGCCTCGAGCCCGTCCCGCCCTTAGAAAAGCAGTCGGCAAACCCTCTTTCTTACACATCACAGCTCCAGGCAAGCCGGTCATCCCTGCCTACAGCAACCCTTCCTGGACTCACAACGCACATTCACGTACTAAGGGCGCCATATGTCCTACCAAAGAGAAACTTGTTTTTATCCAGTTTCCTAAATTTATTTGACCACGGAACCCTTTTTTTCTAGTGATGCCTATTAACACCTCCCACAATGCTAATGTCACCAATGTCAAATCAGCCAAGTTCCAATTTCCAAAGAATTGCTGAAGACATGCTTCAGGCTGGCCGCTGGGCAGGAAGTTTGTGTACATATGATTTCATCAAATTGCCCAAACACTCTGTGAGATAGGTCTGAATGTTCTCCTCTGATACATGAGGAAAACTCGCCCCAAATACTACAGTTTGTATGGGGCAGAGGACAGATTTAAGCCAACCTTTTCCCAATCCAGTACCCTGGTCCATTCTACTTAACAGCTGCCAGCTCTAGGCTGAAGCTAAGAATCTTCTTTCTGCACAGACACTCTTACCAGGAGCAGGCAGAACCACACTGGGAAAAGTACTTTCTTCCCTGTACTTTCTGTTCTTCCCTTTCTTCCCTGATTCATCCCCTCACTAAAACCGGAGGCCAAGGACATGATACACTGGAATCAATCCTTTTCCAGGAAAGTGGCCAACCCAGTCCTTCAGGGACAAGGCCAGTATGGACAAAAGAACGTTGGTTTTTACTGGTAACCACGTTCCAGAACATTCGAACTCGGGCAGGCACAGAACCAGCAGGCAACAGAAGAAGGCAAATCAGAGATGCCACCGTGTAGGTCCTACAGATGCCGGGGCGGCTAGACTGTCGCTAAGTTTCCCTTCACGAGTCAGCTCAGCACGCTGACTTTACAGACACATTTACAGAACCGTTAAGATACGACACGAGGATGAAAATATGCACCCTGCCCAACACTGCATGGCGTGATGATCAGAAAACAGAGTTTTAACGGATCCTGAAAAAACGGGAGTATCCTGCTCAGAAGAGTAACCACTGAGTCATTACATTAGTGGCAGGAAAGGTGTAAGACGCATTACTGCCACTGGTAGGAGACTGGTAGATGAAAATGCGAGTCTGCTCAAGAAAGCTGGTTAAAGGTTTAGTGGCCCTTCTCTCCTACCTCTGGGCAGAGGGACATGAGGAAGGCTGGGCTAAGCCAGGCAGGGCCACAGGACCAGAGGCTCCGTGCGGGCTCCAAGGTGGCACGCACATACAGCCCTCCTCTCTGTGGGGATCCAGCCCTGGCCCTGCCCCTTCCAGGGGCTTTACTCCCATCCCACCTGGCCTCGCCCATCAGTTCAAAAATGTTTCCCCCTGCCTTGAGCGCAGGAGTGGGCGTCCGGCCATGTTGCTCCTGGCCAACAGCGCCGCCTACAGCTGGGTACGTGCAGCAGATGGGACCCTGAGGATCTGCCCGCAGATGAAATTTTTGGTGAGCTAGCTAGACTCTCTCCTCTCACTCCCCAGTAATCACATTTCTGCCTCGTATCTGTATTCGACAGTGACCTCTGGGGGACGGAAGGGAGGCAGCAGCCAGCTCCACAAACTGCTAGGCTGCAGATTCAAGTGCTATCAGAAGCACTTTTGTTCCCAGTTTGGACCCAGGGCCTCTTACGCAGGGGAATGCTTGCTGAAGCACAGAGTTTGTTTTCCTAAAGGCAATTTCTCTGTTGTCTGAAATTGCTAAATTCCACTTTAGGCCCTGACTCCCATTAATGATGAGAACAATAACGGGAATAAACTGCCTTTTATCTGAGGGCTTCAAAGTGCATTATAAACGCAAGCCCTTATTATTATGACTTCGTATTTACAGACAAGGCCCACTGCGGGGGCTGCTGGCTGCGTGAAGAGCAATAATCTTGAAATTAATTCATTCATCTCCACCCCTTCCCCATCCCCTGAACCCTGCCAGAGTGAGAGGGGACGGGGGTCCTAAGCAGAGGGCAGAACCCAAGGATGTGCCGGGGAGCCTGGGAGCTGTGCCACTTTCTTGGAGGCCTCACAGACCCATGGAAGCCGGAAGGGGAGCCGGACAGGAGCTGGGCCCTCCTGACCCTCAGGTAAACAAGCAGATGGATGGCACCACCTGTAGCCCAAGCTCGGCACCCACAAGGCACGCTGGGTGGCTTTAGTGTGTGGACCAGTCACTCAGAAAACCTTCCATTTTAATACCTCAACTGTATGTCATGGGAGTTAGTCCTACGCTTCAGTCCCCCAGGCCCAGGTCAAGACCAGCTCACTAACAGGGTTCTTCTCCTGTAATCAGTCACAGCTCTGGAAATCTGCATAGGATCAACACATTTCCCAGATGGTCAGCTCAGAAACAGCCCTGCCTGGATCCGATCTCCTCCTTAGCCACCTCTGTCCCCTCGACCCTACATTTTGCCTGACTCACCCCTTGCCTGCCCCCAGCACAACACCAGGAGAGAAATAAAGGGAAGTTAGGTACCCCTTTGGAAACAGAACGCAAGAGACTTCCAGGAGGCCGAAGCCCCTGCCTACCGCCCCTCAGCAGAGAGCAGGGTAAGGCTGGCTGCCCTAGACAGGTACTTCACAGTCCTCCCACTGCTCAGCTGGGTGTGCCCTCTAGGCCATGCTCCCTGACAGCCCCGACAGTGATGTCACCAGGCAAGTTCATCACGGACTGGATCTAGCCAGGGGTCAAGGTAATAATAATCTTACAGCAGGGGCACTTGGGTGGCTCAGTGGGTTAAAGCCTCTGCCTTCAGCTCAGGTCATGATCCTAGAGTCCTGGGATCGAGCCCCACATCGGGCTTTCTGCTCTGCGGGGAGCCTGCTTCCCCCTCTCTCTCTGCCTGCCTCTCTGCAAACTTGTGATCTCTGTCTGTCAAATAAATAAATAAAATCTTTAAAAAAATAATAATAATCTTACAGCAGAGCCACCTAAGATCACAAGTTAACGGCCAGGTGATTCCTGATCCCCTCATTATTCAACAAATGCCTGGTGAACCCCAATATGCGCCAGTTACTGGACCAGACATTCCTCATCTGATTTCCCCACCCAAGGGAGCTGATTACATTATTCAAGCTGGGCCTCAGGAAAAGAAGCCCTCCAGCTTTCAGCACTCTCTCGACTTTAGTGCAGCCCTCTGCCCTCCGGGGTGGGGAACAGTCTCAGCACCCCCTACCAGGGCAAGTCCCACCCATCGTGCTCACACACAGGTCCGCAGGTGCCTGTCATGCCACTTACTTTTTGTTGGTTGTTCGGACGATGATGCAGCGCTCCGTCTGGTCCACACAGACACTGTAGACGTCCTTAGGGTAGGGGAGGTTTCGAATCCGCCACTGGAAACTCATCTTGGTGTCCTTGCGCATAAAGATGGGCTGCAGAAGGCAAAAACAACTTAGGGACTGTTCTTGGTGAGAGCGAACAAGGAATGGCCCCCTGCTCTGCAAAGCTCTGCCTGGGGCACACAACAGGAGGAGACCCTCATCTCTTCCCACAGCTCCCCGGACGCTGCTACTGCTGGGACATTCCGGGCCTGGAGCCCTCGTCCCAGGATGACCAAGCGCAAACCCTTTGGGTATTCATTCGAGCAAACCCTTTCAGAGCTCTGTGTCCACACAGAGTGTGGCACGCAGGTGGGCACTCGGGAGACAAGGGGGTGACTAAGACATGGTATCTGCCCTCCAGGGCCAGCGGCCCACTCCCACCTCTCCGACCTGACCTAATGGAGAGACATACATTGGCATTGTTTTCCTTGATGAATTCAGGCCCCAAGCTGCCTGCTCCCGGGAGTGCTGGCTCTCCCACCTCCGTCTGCCACTGGCCCAAGGCTCCCAAGGCACTTTTCACACGCCACTTTCTCACTGAGGAGAGAAGGAAGCAATAGGATTACCGGAAAGGAAGGGACTCTGCTCTTCCTGCTGAATCACTGACGCCACATTAGATGACTGGAAGGGGAGAGAAGTGGCCATGATGGGCCTTTATACCACCTCGGTCCAAGTGAGCAAGACCCCACAGCTGCCAAAAGCTCAAAGCCCAGCAGAGCATTTCGATACTGGGTAATCTGGAAAGCCCGTACCACAGGTGCCCAAACAAAAGAGATTGACCAAAGCTCTGAAGGGAGCCAAGTGGAGTTAAGAATCTTCCAGGCGTGATTCCAAGCAAGGGAGAAATGTGCTGGTTAGGAACAGGGGAGCTCCTGGTAACGGGGAACATTTGGATCCCAACAAGTACGAACTGAGATGCATTTGTTTCCCTCTATAAATGTGCCAAGGGAAAATAAGAAGATGAAACCTGACAGGCAGATTGGTCTCATGATTTAGAATGTCCAAATACAGAAATTTGCTCATTTTAGGTATACCGGCTTAAAACAACAGCCCCAGAATTGTATTTAAATGAAATGTTAGGCACACACTGGATTTCGAATGCGTTATTTATAAACCATGGGAATTTTTCTTGCAGAACAGGATCATCCTTTTATAATGCACACAACTGTTTCCATTTTACCTCGGTTTACAACCCATATGTTTACATAAGATTTTTTTTTTCTCCCCCAAGTAAGGTCCATTCTGTATGGAAATTGTAAGTGGAAACAACTAGTTCCGTGGATATTACCTGAGGACCCCTGCCAGGATTCTGGGAACCCCAAGTCATTCATGTCTTTTGGGTGCAGCCATCACAGCAGGGGAGCTCCCCCCCCCCCCGCACCCAGAGCTGGAACCCCTGGGCTCCTCTTTCATCCTGCAGCGCTGGTGTCCTTGGCGGGGAGGGGGGGGGGCGGGCAGCCTAACTGCGCCAAACGCCAGCAGCCCTCCTGACACCGTGGTAAGAAGCTAACAGGTCAGAGTGCCCAGTGTTGTGTCACAGCTGCTCCAGCCCACTCCCCTCTCTGGGCTGGGGTGGGTGAGACCTGGAGTCAGAGTCTCAGGATGGGTTTCTTCAAGACCTTTGGAGCCACTGTGCCAAACCCAAACGCCCTCCCTGATCCGAGTAAGGCATGCAAGCTGAACACAAAAGTGTGCTGTAAAATTAGAATTTTCCCTTGAATATGTGCATTTATAAGGTCTGCTGCATTCTGCAGTGTGATTTTATTACGTCTTAGGGCCAAAAATTCTCCCTAGAAACACATTTCCAAGTTTATAATGAAAATTAATAAGGAAGAGTAAAACTTGGAAATATGCTTTATAGGCAACTTTTTTTTTCCCCTCCCACAAATACTTCTACTCTCTTAAGTGAATGGACTGTGACCGGGAGTATATCCAAATCTATTCGTGTAATACCTCACTTAACTGGAGGCCGGCCTTCTGGCTCTTTCACCGCTTTCTTTCTTCTTTCTTTCTTTTCTTTTTTTTTAACACCTTGGGATTAAATTCTTTGCTAGAATGTAGAAGAAAGTCTCCCTACTCATTCCATTATAAGATCCAATAAATGGTTTTGGTGAAGTCCTTGTTATTTTTCCCACGTATAAGGGCATGAATGCACACGTGCAAATACACACTTCGTCTTGTCTTTCTTGTCCTGTCTTTGTTCCTGAACTCAAGGACAGTTCCTGCGGCAACAGAGGACTGTTTCCACCTGCTGTCACTCTGATTTGATTATATGTTAAACCCAAACTGGTGTGTGGAGGGTTGCTCTCTGGGATGCTGTCGCGTCTTCCTGCTGAGCCAGGGTCAGTCCTTGCAAAGGAGACTCTCCATGACCCTAAAGGGTCTGATGGGGAATATATGAAGGAGGCAGTGCCTGGGGGCTTTTTCCTAAATCAGCAGGAAGCAGACTACTGTCCTAGACTGCTGAAAGGAAGCCCCATCTTTCAGGTGGGCTGGAAAGTGGAGGTCCTAAAGGCCTCTTTCCCCAAAGCTCCAAGCCTTGGCCTGCTTCCAATGCGGATAATTACATTCCCCTTCCCTAAACACTCCCTGCCGCTCAAACTGGAGGCAGGGCTCTTCTTTTCTGCCCTAAAACACTGCAACATTGCTCTGTGGCTATTAAACAGCTGCCACGTCCCATCCCGGAGGAGGCTGAAGGGAATCGAGTGGGTCATTTATAAAGCCGGCGAAGTGCTTGGGGATGAAAGTGCTCAATGTCCTCCAAATGCAGCCGGGGTGGCGAGGCTGGCGGTCAAATACCAAAGCAGATTAAGGCGGTAATCCAAATGTAATCGCGGGGGGATGGCCTGCCCTTCAGCCTCTGCCCCCCTGGACGTGCTGTGTTCTTCGGGGGCTGGTTTGATGTTCCGATCCTTGTTCTGGGGCCCTTCAGGTTTCCCTCTATGACTACATACAGCACTCATTGTGTGGGGTGGGAATGAATAGCTCTGAGACGGTTGAAAAAAATATGACACCACTCTGCTTATTAACACCAACTGGAAGAACTCCCTCCTACACAAGATGCACCAGCGGCTAATTATGTTCTGGGTTTTTCGAACAGAAAACCAGTTTAGCCAATTATCACATTTGTTAGGTGGGAAATGGAAACAATTCCCATTTATGGCCACAATAACCGTGTCCGTATTTTACTTTATAGAGTGCTCAAGCTCAAGTTAGTTCAGGCCCTGAGACTGTTTATACTTAAAAATTAATAATTTTGCGGGGCGCCTGGGTGGCTCAGTGGGTTGGGCCGCTGCCTTCGGCTCAGGTCATGATCTCAGGGTCCTGGGATCGAGTCCCGCATCGGGCTCTCTGCTCAGCAGGGAGCCTGCTTCCTCCTCTCTCTCTCTGCCTGCCTCTCTGCCTACTTGTAATCTCTCTCTGTCAAATAAATAAATAAAATCTTAAAAAAAAAAAAAAAAAAATTTAAAAAAAAAAAAAATTAATAATTTTGCAAGGGCAGCTGGTGGGGGTAGGGTGAAGTGGTTGGAGATGGGTAAGGACCAGCTGTTCAAAGGATCCAGTGGTTTAGGTGGGGTGTTCCTGTCTGCCCAGCTTCTGTCCTGCTCCCACCAGCCCCTTCTTCAGTCATTCTGGGGGTAACAAAATTTAATAAGGAAACAGGATTAAATATTCTCAACAACCAATAGTATGTTGTTGTGCATTAAAGCACGGGGTCTTAACCACGCAGACTCAGACTTAAATCCTAACTCAGAAACTAACCAGCTATGGAATTCTGAGCAAGGTGCTGAACCTCTTAGAGTTTCCATTTTGTCCTGACTGTAAAAGGAGACAAGAGTACATACCTCATCAGGCTGTAATGAGGATGGTTCGATGAGATAACTCATAACGAAGCACTTAGCATGGTGCCTAATAAAAGTTACGGTATTACTATTAGATAAACTTTAGCCAGTGTTCGCCTATCAATCTGCATTTCTGCTTTTAAGAAAAAAAAAAAAAGGAGTTGAAGACTCTTGTCTATTCCCCACCTGCCAAGAGAAGTGACAGGTTAATGTGGGATGCTACGGAGGAAGGTACCAGAACTTGTTTCTCATTTTAATTTCATGTTCAAGCACAACTAAGAGGCCGGGGGTTATTTGTTTGTTTTTATGACCACAGCAGCTATAGGTGAGTTGTTTGCTCTGAGTGGAGGAGAGAGGTGGTGCTGGGGGCTGCGGGGAGGAACTGCAGCCAGTCTCGGGCCTGGCAATGGTGGTGGTTAGCCCACGTGATCTCTGCTTTCATAAGCTCGCCCCTGTTAGGCATTCCAAGCCTGTCACCCCCTGGGAGCGCTATAAATTACAATGCATTGTGAGGATATTACTACTGTATTGGTTTCCACCAAATCAGTGTCATATGCTAAACACATCAAGATTTTTAATAGCACCAGACTAAACCAATTGGGACTGGAGCCCAAGCAGCTCATAATAAGGAGGGATCAACACTTCACTCTGCAACTGAACATGCGCAGGACATACATTTTAAGACTGTAGACTAAGAAAATGCAAACCAGTGTAATCCGTGTTGTCGGTTCTAGACATTTATGAGCTGTCAGAAAAAGGGAAAAAGAAATTCCCTTGCCAATACTACCTGTCGATCAGGCCCAGCAAGAAATTAAAGTCAAGAATAATGACAAGAAAATAACCCAACCCATGATTCCATCATTGGATTTAGCATTTCAGGTGGAACTTAATAAAGAGACCAACTCCCACCGCTGACAGCCTCAGGCCCTGGGTCAAAGCAGCAGCCACCTAGCTCTGGGAAGTCAGTGAATGCTGATGTGCATACCTGGGCACAGAGGATGGACAAATCAAATAATTCCCAGAAATCTGGGCTGGAGCCCCTATTCATAAGTGTAGTCTGAGAGGAAAAGAGCTGCAGGCATGAAAACAAAAACGTTGCAAAATCCCAATTTCCACTCCAGACTCCCTTTGATTCAGATACTTTCCAAGGCAAGGGTCAGATTTAACAGTGTGCCCTCTGAGGCCAGGTCAGTATCTGCTGTCGCTGCGGCCCTGCTGCTGCTGTGGCTTCAGAAAACAAGCAAGCAAGCAAGGAAGCGCAGTGAAAGCCTGCCCTTCCCTCCACTCGCTCAGCCCCGGAGTAGAGGCTCACTTCCAGTTCTGCCTTCTCTATACAGTTCTTCCCCAACGCTTTTCCTACGGAAGACTTCCTTACACTCTCATGGGTCTGGGGGTCAGGTGGCGTTTACAGATCAAGCAGACACTCCACCTGGTGTCCAGCCCTGACCTCACATTATTCTCAGGGACAATCTTGCCTTGAAGGCCTCAGTCTCCCCTGGCTTCACCTTTGGTGCTCAGTTTCTCCCTTGAGCCTCAGGCTAGATTCGCTTACCTGTGGTTTAGGTCACCCCCGGCATTCCCGTGGGCCCAGCGGAAGCCCCCGTTACTTACCAAGTAGATCGCCCGTCTTCTCATCATATTCTTCGGCCATTTCCTTTCCATCTGGGAACAAATAGTGCACCTTCCTTCTCCCTACGCACAAAGCAGAGAGTGCCTTACCCCCATGCCTCTTCTTACGTTGTGCCTTGCACATCAAGGGATCTACCTGGGAAACACCAACAGCCTTGGGCTTGGGCATGAGAAACCCTCCCAGAGCTGCCCATGAACTCTTTGCCAATCATTGCCCACCACTAGTTTAAGACGTGTCCTGGGATGCCTTTCCTTTCTGCAGCTTTCTCTGAACATGCCTTCGCTCTGCTATTCCCTCTACCAGCAAAGCTCCATACTTCTCATCTGTTGAACTCCTTGTCCTTCAAAATCCAGCTCAAATGTCACTCCACTGGAAAGTCTTTAGCCACGCTGGCAAAATTCATCACTTCCTTATTATGTGGGCCACCCTGGTGCTTTATTCATATCCATAGTGGGGCATTTGTCACACGGTATGGTACTTTTGTTAAAGAGCATCCTCTCTCCAGGAACAGGGCCATATTTATCTTTGTCTCCCCAGTTCCTAAAACCAAGCCTATGCACTCGGGATACTGAACTGGGTTTCCTGACCAAGCACTCCTTCTAGCCACACCATTGCTGTGCCTTCTGCATATCTCTCCGCCACTCCTAGCACTCAGCCACATAATGTTAGTCCTTTTATGTTTCCTTCATGTTTACCTCAGTTACGATTTACATTTGTGTGATTCTTTGATTACTGCCTGTCACTATTAGATAGGAGGGGTTTTATCCTGCTTGCCTGTTTCCCTAACACCAAGCATAGTGACTGGCACACGTTAGGAGCTCAGCTAAGTATTAATTGAAAGAAAGAACACTGATTCAACTTTCACTGAAACAATGCAAGAACCCAGGGGAGTCTCCTAGCCCAACTCTTCCACCTGTATATTATAATCATAAGCATTTTTTAAAAGCGACTATGTTATTTCCCCTATTTTTACCAATGGGTAAAATTGGTAAAATTGGTAAAAACCCTACATACGTAGGTTCCTCAGTGAGCCTAATAACAGGGACAGGTACCCAAACTAAACTTGATGAGTAAGGGCTCCAAGGACCTTGAGCAGTTAAAGGAGTCGCTACTGAAAATTTGCAACTATATCTGATCTACCAAGCCTTTTTTCCATTTAATTCATTCCCCTGGACACAATTCCTTTGAGTCATTCCTAGTTTGTATTCGGGGAAACTCATCCCCAACTTCGCAGGGCTTCTCAGTGTGCCCCTAGGTTATACCACCTTAAATCATTTGGATGGCTAACAGAGGCGGACAGGGTTTTCCTGGTAGGAATGGAGTCAAAGGTGCTGCCTGTGAGTAGTTAGAGGTGTCCGGCCTGACCCCCTTCTCCCCCGGAGTCCATCTGGAGTCCAGGCAGGATGTAGTACTTACTACTGGCCAGCCATTTCACATGTTTTATTGCATTTAATTATCAAAATAATCCTACGTGCCCCCATTATCTATATTTCACAGATGAGGAAAATCGAGACTTAAAGTTCATGTAACTTATCCAAGCTCATAAAGCTATGAAATGAGGGGCGCCTGCGTGGCTCAGTGGGTTAAAGCCGCTGCCTTTGGCTCAGGTCATGATCTCAGGGTCCTGGGATCTAGCTCCGCATCGGGCTCTCTGATCAGCAGGGAGCCTGCTTCCTCCTCTCTCTCTGCCTGCCTCTCTGCCTGCTTGTCATCTCTCTCTGTCAAATAAATAAATAAAATCTTAAAAAAAAAAAAGCTATGAAATGAAAGACCGAGATTTCAGCTCATCTGAGGCCAAAATCCATGCTCTAATAACCAAACTAGGTTAATGTGCATAGCTTTAAATATCTGTAAGCCTGAACACTGTTCCAAAGGTTTATTGGTCATGTTTCTAGTGAATTATTATGTTTAGACCTTAGCGTATTTGGGCATTTATCTTTTTCTTACTCATCTGAGTGACTTTAATGATATTAACCATGTGTCATGTATGTTGCAAATATTGTTTCAATTGCCTTAACTTTGTTTGAAGTGGGTTTTCCTAAACAACTGCATAATTTCTATATAGTCAACTATTTTTTCCTTTGTGGCTACTACCCAGGAGTTGTGCTGAAAATGCCCTCCTTTACCCAAAGATTATATAACAATTATCTGTATTTTTTTTTAAGATTTTATTCATTTATTTGACACAGAGAGAGATCACAAGTAGGCAGAGAGGCAGGCAGAGAGAGGGGGGAAGCAGGCTCCCTGCTCAGCAGAGAGCCTGATGTAGGACTCGATCCCAGGACCCTGAGATCATGACCTGAGCCGAAGGCAGAGGCTTAACCCACTGAGCCACCCAGGCGCCCCATAGCTGTACTTTATTCTAACATATTTACTCTGCAGGTATATATGTATGTGTATATATGTGGCTAATAAACAATTTAAAGTATATTAGCATACTTTGGTAAAAAAATATATGTATGTGTATATACATGGAAGAAATATGGAAGTTTATGCATAAAAACATAAATTATAGGGGTGCCTAGGTCACTCAGTCGGTTGAGCATCCAATTCTTGTTTCCGGCTCAGGTCATGACCTCAGGGTCATGGGGTTGTGGGATCGAGCACTGTGTTGGGCTCTGCCAGAGATTTTCTACCTCTGCCCCTCCCCCCCATTCTTTCCCTCTCTCTCATTCTCTAAAACACTAAATAAAAAATCTTTAAAAAAAAAAAAAAAAGAAAAGAAAATGTGGGGCGCCTGGGTGGTTCAGTCAGTTAAGCGTCTGCCTTTGTCTCAGGTCATGATCCCAGGGACCTGGGATTGAGGCCCTCATCAAGCTCTCTGCTCTCCGGGGGTGCCTGCTTCTGCCTCTCCCTCTGCGGTACCCCGAGCTTGTGCTCTCTCTAATCGATAAATAACATCTTTTAAAAAATGTAAATTATAATTATCTCTAGATGGTAGTTGATGGGTGATTTTACTTATTTTTCATATTTCCACAACAAGCATAAATTCTTTCTGAAAAAAATTTGAAGAGTATTGGATTCTCATTACCAATAGCAGTGCTTTCTCATGGGAGGGAGGTAACATCCTCCCCACACCCACACACCCATCAGGAGGGTAAATCTATAGGAGAGGTTTGACAAAATGTATCCATATACTTAACATTATTTTTTTTTTATATTTATTTATTTATTTTTTTTTAATTTATTTGACAGAGAGAGATCACAAGTAGGCAGAGGCAGGCAGAGAGAGAGGAGGAAGCAGGCTCCCCGCTGAGCAGAGAGCCCGATGCGGGGCTCGATCCCAGAACCCTGGGATCATGACCTGAGCCGAAGGCAGAGGCTTAAACCACTGAGCCACCCAGGCGCCCCTATATACTTAACATTATTATTATTTATTATTATTATTTGGTTTGGGGGAAAAGGATCAAAAACATTGTTTTGTGATGTTACTAACAAAAAACCTGGCAAAATCCTAGACGATGAAATATTTATTGAGGTACCATTCAGTGACCAAAGGAAGTGAAAGCGGGGACTCCAATATCTGCGCCCCCGTATTCACAGCAGGATTATTTACAATAGCTATACAAGTGGAAGCAACCCGTGTCCAGCAACAGATGAATGTTAAACACAACGTGGTGTGTGCGTGTGAACACCGAAATGCTATTTAGCCTTGAGACAGGCAACAACATAGATGGACACTGAAGCGAAAAAAGTGGACGGCAAGTGAAACAAGCCAGTCACAAATGGACAAATATCGTGTAACTCCACTTATGTGATTACGTTTCTTGGCATCATCAAATTCATAAAGACAGAAAACAGAATGTTAGTTGCCGGAGGCTGGGACCAGGGAAGTCAGGGTTTAAGAGGTACAGAGTTTCAGCTGAAGAAGAGGAGGAAGTGCTGGACACAGATGGCGGTGAAGGTTGCCCAACAATGTGACTATACTTCATGCCACAGAACACGGTTAGAATGGTAAATTCTATGTTATCTATTTTTTACAATAAAACCACATGGGGCGCCTGGGTGGCTCAGTGGGTTAAAGCCTCTGCCTTCGGCTCAGGTCATGATCCCAGGGTCCTGGGATCGAGTCCCGCATCGGGCTCTCTGCTCGGCGGGGAGCTTGCTTCCCTTCCTCTCCCTCTGCCTCTCTCTCTGCCTACTTGTGATCTCTGTCTTTCAAATAAATAAATAAAATCTTTAAAAAAAAAAAAAAAACCACAAACCACAGTCTTATGAGATAATGTCCAAAATCTTTAGCTTTGCATAGGAGATCAAAACATACCCCAATTTATCCAAAATCCCTCTTCGTTTCCCACTATTTCTCCTCACTGCTCCTTGAGAAAAGAGAACTTTTATTCACCCTTGCATCCTAGCACCTAGTACCTCACACAGTGTGTGCGTGGGGGGGGGGGGGTTGTTATGACTGGGGGGACACTTATGCCTCACTAAATGTTTTGTTATTCCCCTAGTAATCAGCCATACGCTTTCGCAAATCCATACCTTTCCTTAGGCATGAGTCATTCCCTCTTTTACACTTAGCGAACACAGATGAATTCTTTAGGACCCCAAAACATCACCTCTTCTGTGAGGTCTTCTTTCCAAGAGCCGACGACTCCCACCTTCGCGCTCTCATACACTTTATAGAAGATTCCAACCTCTACTTAACATACATTCTTCCTTATTTACATATCGATTCTTCCCCCTCTCTGCTCTGGTATAGAGCTTGGCACATAGCAAAAGACTCCCTAAATGCTATGTGCATGAGCAAAAGAGCAGGTGATTTTAATTTCCATGCTTCCCTGATTGGCTTCTGCCTGCAGATGTGTGCCTCCCGCTGGTCTCCCACAAGCTACAGGAGTTTAGACCTAATTCATCTGGCTGCCAAGCAGGTCCAGCAAAGGACCGCTGCAGCCCTGGGGGTCCTACATCCGCCAATCCTAGGGGGAGACAAAATCAGGACTCCTTACCTCTATGTCCACCTTTTTCCAGGCACAGCGCTGGGACCCTTGCTGTTTTCCCTACACACCCCAGAGAACATTTAGAAGTTCTCTTACAAGCACATTACAGCTGGAAAGGATATCAGAGGTAGCCCTTCCAGCTCATTTTACAGATGAGAAAAATAAGGCCCAAGCAAGTAAAGAGGCCACTGTACTTAATGGCAGAGTAGTAACTAGAGCCCAGGTCTCCCACCTCTTCATGACGCCAGGCTGCGTTCAGCAACACAATCCCACTGACTGGACGAGAGGCTAGGGCCCCTCTAAAACACTCTTTAATTTCAGTTTCCTCTTCTGTAAAATGGGGTGGAAAACTGACAGCCTCTTGGGAGAGCAGTCGGGAGCAAATGACATAACAAGTATGAACGGAGTTAACATTTATTAGTAACAACTCAGAGCGGGGCGACGTGGTGTAGAGGAAACTAGGAGGTGTCCTGAGACACGTGTTCTCGTCACGTCATCTCTCTGGGCCTCAGTTTCCTCATCTGCCAATGCAGGACTGGGCCTAGTCTGGCAGCCTCAGCCCTTCCTGCTCGGCTGTCCCAGGCTCGGAGGCCCTTCGTGGAGACGACCACGCGGAGGACTGGACCCTGGGGAAAAGGACTAGGGAGCTCGTGGGGGGCCTCGAGTTACCGTCCTGCAGCAGCGCCGTCTTCTCGGCGGTCCGCAGACTCTCCAACCAGCCCGTTACCGCCATCTTCCCTCCGCCCAGTCGCGCGACCGGCCGCTTCCATGGCAACCATTCCGCCTACGGTCACTTCCGGCCGACCCGGAAGGTCTTCTGGGCATTTGCCTTCCCCACCCCCCACTTCCCACGCGCCACGCCCTCCGTGCGCTCTCATTGGCTGCCCAGGTAAGTGGTTTACTGCTACCCACCGTGGGTGACCCGCTAGGCCTGAAGTTGACCCCACCGCGGACCGAATCGCCGCGGCCGGGAGGGGCCCTTAGGGCAGGGTCCGGGCACTCCAGCCCTCTTCTGGTCCCCAGCTGGGAGTTCCCGGCGCGCGGCAGCTGCGGACGCAGCGGGCTCCCCACAGCTGCCGGCAGTCTTCACCCCCAGCTGTGAGGCCGAGACTCCTCCCATCTCGGAAGGCGCCCCACACCTGCTGCGGCCATGCCCCATTTCCCCGCAGCTGCGGGACTGAGCACCCCAGTGACAAGAGGCCCGCCACCAGGGCAGGTGTAGACCATTACCCCGCCTCCCGAACACCCGCTACCACCACGGCTTCCTCTACAGGTCTGTGATGGGGTAGAGAAAGGTCATGTGGGGTCTATATGTAGATTTCTCTCAGTCCTTCAACCCTCTTGGGAGCCCAGGCCCTTACTAAAGATGTAGCTCCATTTCCTAGCCTGGCATCCCCTTGGTAAGCCCCTTTCAAAGTGGGATGCAGCAGGGCAGACACTGCACTGAATCTTTATAGAGCAACCCCTCTAAGGAGTATCAATTTGTACCCCCCAAGAGTTCTCCATTACTCCCGTTCTCTACCCTTATTTCCCCCAGTACTCTGGTTTTGAAAGGCTGGTAAGTGCCACGCTAAACTGCTGAAGTTCATTTGGGTTTTGGGAGACCCCTCCGCCCTGGGGAACTGAGCTACTGCCCCCAAAGCCTGGTGGTTAGAGACACCACCCTCATAGCCAAAGGGTTGGGTAACCTCAGTTCTGGGTTTCCACATGACAGTTGCCCTGATCAAACCTAAAACCATTACGCCGGGATCTGGCCATACCTCAATGGACCCTGGGGGCATCTTGAAGGCATTTCCCAAGCGGAGGAAAATTCATGCCAGTCCATCATCAAAAGCACTTGTAAAGAAACCCAAGCAAGAAGGTGGAGAAGAAGCAGGAGGTGAGCAGATCCACTCTCAGAACCCTCACATACTTGAACCCTCAGGCTTCCGATACTGTTCATGTCAAGGAACAGATACTAGAGCAGGTTATGCCAGTCCATGGCCTGCAGGTTGGTTTGTATCCTTGTTGCACTAGGCTTGGGTCCCAGTCTTTGACAGGCCACTTGTATTATTTTCTACTCCGCCCCTAAACCTTCATCAATTAGAAAATACTCTCTGGTCCCTAAGGAAATGACCAGCAGAATCTTTTACTCTCTAGAAGGTTGCCTGAAGAGGAATAAAGGGTGGGAGACTCAGGTCCCCAGAGTTACGTTATTTTGCAGCCAAGCTGACAAATAAATAACAGCTCATGTGGCAGGGAGGGGAGGGGAGGATCTCTTTCGCAGCCAGGCCTGAAATGGCAAGACATATGTGCCTTATGCCTTGTACAGAGGTAGGTGTCTATTAATACTTGAAAGAATAAATGGTCAAATGAAGCGATATACAGGATATCTACAATGTGCTCTAGCAGTGTCTACACCGTTCTAGTTTACATGAGGGAACAGGATTCTAGGTTACATGAGGGAACATCCTTGCCCCTTAAATCAAGTGATGGTTCATGGGAAATTAACTGTATGCCTGCAGCAGAATCCCTGGAAGGCCTGCTGTCTGGATGGAAGGGAAATGATTGTTTGGGGGCACAGGACTGTAAAGGGTTCATTTGGATCATATCTGACAGTTATGACAATAGGTGTCTGGATGTCCCCTCCACAGAGTGGCTGAGCTCCCTGCGGGCCCATGTTGTGCCCAGCGGCATTGGGCGAGCCCGGGCAGAACTCTTTGAGAAGCAGATTACTCAGTATGGAGGCCAGATATGCGCTGCCCAGGCCCCAGGGGTCACTCACATTGTGGTGGATGAAGGCATGGACTGTGAGCGAGTCCTCCGTCTCCTTCGACTGCCCCAGCTACCCCAGGGTGCTCAGCTGGTGAAGTCCACCTGGCTGAGCCTGTGCCTGCAGGAGAAAAGGCTAGTGGACACGGCAGGATTCAACATCTACATCCCCAACAGGTGGGCTGGCCCCTGTCTTTCCTCAGGTGTTTCCTGGCAGCATCTTGGGCTCTCTTCTTGACTTATTAAAAATAACTTTCATTGTCTTAATCAGACACAGTAGAAAACCAAGATTTCAGAGGAGAGGATTGGGAGCAGAGGTAGGGCCAGGCCTTCGGGTGTTAAACTTGCCATCACCATCCCAGCAGGTACCTGGACCAACCACAGCTCAGCAAGGCAGACCAAGACTCTTCTGTGCCTCCTGGAGCCCAGGAGGCTGTGCTCAGGACAGCCCTCTCTCCTCCTCGCCCTCCCACCAGGCCTGTATCTCCTCCCTGGAGGACAGAGGAGGCCCCGAGCACCCAAGCCCAGGTCAGGAGCCTCCCAGCCCTCAGAGCTCCCTCCCACTGGGAACTAGGTCCAGAAATAGCCTGGTGCTTGTTAAGAAAGTCTCCAGAGGAAGGGTCTGACAGAGGAAGGGTCTCTTATGGTGGGGCCATTTGGCTCTGCCCAACAATCATCATGTCTGCATTTGCCATGGCCCACATCTACAACCTATCACTGGGGAGTCTAGGGCTGGGCACTGGGGGAAGCCAAACGGAACATGGCCCCACAGTTAAGGAGACCCAGGTGTGATGCAGGAGACCCATCCTCATTCCTGGGTCTGACTAGGAGACTCAGCCCCCACCTTTGAGGAGCTCTCCTGGGATATGACTAGGAGACTCAGTCCCCACCTTTGAGGAGCTCTTCTGGGGGCCAGAGGCATGAATTTGTCATCTCTTCTCTTTCCTTACCTCAAGCCTGGCTGTGATGATGAAACCAGTGACGGGGAAGAGACACAGGTTAGCGCAGCTGATCTGGAAGCCCTTATCAGTGGCCACTGCTCCCCCTCCCTCGAGGGAGATGCCGAGCCTAGTCCAGCCCCTAAGGGCCTGGATAAATGGGTCTGTGCACAGCCTTCGAGCCAGAAGGCGGTCAACTACAACCCCCACATCACAGAGAAGCTGGAAGTGCTTGCCAAAGCCTACAGTGTTCAAGGAGACAAGTGGAGGGCCCTGGGCTATGCCAAGGCCATCAATGCCCTCAAGAGCTTCCACAAGCCTGTCACCTCATACCAGGTACCTGGGGGCCAGTGCAGGGGATGCGGGGAGATGGGGAGCTTTCTGTTTACTGGGCACCAGTCACAAGTGGCAATCAGATGGAATGGTTAAGATTTTATGATGTCTGAGACTTGCACAACAGAATTAAAATGGAGAGATGGATGAGAGCAGATCGATGGTCCCTTGATAATTATAGAAGATGCTGACGGGTAGTGGGGATTCATTACACTGTTCTCTCTACTATGGGAATTTTTCTCATAGTAGAGAGTTTTTAAAAAGTTTACTATGGGGCGCCTGGGTGGCTCAGTGGGTTAAGCCGCTGCCTTCGACTCAGGTCATGATCTCAGGGTCCTGGGATCGAGTCCCGTATGGGGCTCTCGGCTCAGCAGGGAATCTACTTCCTCTTCTCTCTCTCTCTGCCTACTTGTGATGTCTCTCTGTCAAATAAATTAAAAAAAAAAAAAAAAAGATACTTATATCTTTAAAAAAAAGTTTACTATGGAGGCCAAAAGACCAGGGTTTGAATTCTGGTTCCCATCCTTCATTAACTCTGTGGTTCTAAGCAAGTTACTTAAACCCTTTGAGCAATGAAAAGGAACTTAGACTAGTGAGGGACTCCAGGGCTCTTGGGAGGACCAAATGCCGTGCTCCCTGCAGTGCTGGACCTGAGCAGCAGAAAGGCCTCAGTGAACGCCCCCGCTCTCGCTGTTGCCATGACAGTGGTGACTTGTGTGGTCACTGCTGCCTTTTCTCTACTTTCTGTGCTGATCTCCATTCCTCTGAGAACCATAAGACAAGTGACCCAACCCATCCCATCCAAAATTCTCGTTTTCACTGGTGCCCAGACTTTACAAAGCCATCAGCTGCTAACTGACCAAGCTGGCATTTACTCAGATACCCGCTAAAGGCATCTGCTAACCTACTGCTGGCTCTAGGCCTCCCATCTTCTCATTCTTATTTTCCTGCCTCTGCCTCCTCCTCCCCCAGGAGGCCTTCAGTATCCCCGGGATTGGAAAGCGAATGGCCGAGAAGATCGTAGAAATCCTGGAGAGTGGGCATCTGCGGAAGCTGGACCATATCAGTGAGAGCGTGCCTGTCTTGGAGCTCTTCTCCAACATCTGGGGAGCTGGAACCAAAACTGCACAGATGTGGTACCAACAGGTCACCCCATGTCCCTGCACCCCCTTCAGTTTTGCTTTCTCAGAGGTCCTGCCCACAGTTCTCATACCTTGTGTTCTGATGGGAATGAACCAGGACTATAGGGAGACCACTTTTCAAGGGCATGAGGGCTCATGTAGACTCCTTTCCTGCTCCTAGAACTGCCCTATTGCCAGATAGCCTCAAGGCATTAATCTGTGATGGAGGCAGAGAGATAGGAAGTGTGCTTCTCTGTCTCAGACCAGCAAGGGCCTTTCTGAGAAGACCAGGGCTCAGGGCTGAGTATCTAGATCAATGGTTCCCCAACCTGGCAATGCTCAGAATCCCCCAGACTAATAGACTTATGAACCAGTATTTTAGGGTTGTGGCAAGCTGGATTGGGGTGAGACTCCCATGCTCCCTACCTTTCTTGAGTCCCACTGATTACTGATCCAACCACTCCTGGGGTTGATCCTGCCTCAGGCCTTCCTTGGAATCTGGAGGTGATGGAAGCCTTGCATATGTGCTCAGTCCCTGCCTCTCCAGTGGTCCTGACTGCTCATAGCCTCCTCATTTGGCTTGTTTTTTTTTCTAGGGTTTCCGGACGCTAGAAGATATCCGCGACCAGGCCTCCCTGACTAGCCAGCAGGCCATTGGCCTGAAGCATTATGAGGACTTCCTGGAGCGCATACCCCGGGAGGAGGCTACAGAGATTGAGCAGACAGTAAGCAGATGTCCTAGAGCAGTGAGGAGAGCCGGGCCTTGCTATAATGTCCTCAGCTGAGGCGCCAGGCATAAGAAGCTGTGAGACACCAGAGATTGGGACCATGGGGAAAGGGCCCGCTGAGACTGAAGCTGGGAGGGTGGGTGGCTGTGCCGGGGAAGGCTGTCACACCAGGTCTGCGGATGAGCATAGAGTTAGCGTGGGCTTCCGCGCTGGAATGGTGGTAGGGCTGGATTAGAGGCGGTTTATGGTCAGAACTACGTGAAGGTCCTGGGGTTTGAACTGGGTTAGGTGAGGCTGGGTCAGGGCAGAAGTTCTTAATGCTCTTTGATTCACAAACTTTTCTGAGAACCCGATGAAAACTATGGACTCGTTGTCTCCAAGATTTGTGCAAATGTACAAAGCTTTCTATCTCCAGATGTGCAGTCCTTCTGAAGGTTCCCGCACAACCTGAGGCTGGTTCAGAGTTTGGGTTAGAGTTGGTGTAGAGGCACAGTGCCAGTTCCATTCGGTCTGGGGTCAGAGGAAGGCTTAGGTTGAGTTGAGTTAAGGTTAGGCCTGAATTAAGAGTAGGGTTTTCCTCGTATTGGATGCTTTTAATTAAGGTTTGGCCAACATTAGGGTTTGATTTAAAGTTGTGTTAGGAATTAAATTCATATAAAACCTAAATTAGAAAGAGACTAGGGTAAAAAAAAAAAAAAAAGAAGAAGAAGAGAGACAGACTAGGGCATATATGGGGCTACATATATCATTTGTTCAGTTGGGGTCAGAATTAGGAGCTGGTTGCTGGGCAAGGTTTGCTGCTTTGGAATCCGGTTTTGATAAGGTGGGACTCTGTGGAGACCCTGGCCCACCTTAGCTGAAATCAGTCTCCAGCTCTACTCCAGGCCTCCAGCCTCTGTGGGACTATGAGACTGGCACAGGGTGGATGGACGGCCCTTTTGTCTACCCATCACCAGGCCTTCGTGCTAGTGATGGCACTGTCACTCAGCCACGGTGTCCAGGGGCGGAGAATGTCCCAGTGAGCTTCCAGCCCCCAGCCCACTGGAACAGCGGGGAGCTTCCCACCTGGTGTTCAAGGGGTCCATCTTCAGGAGTTTTTGATGAGATTACTCCTCTCAGGTCTCCTCCCGTCCTCTTGGGAAGCTCAAGAAGGGAGTGAGGGATTTAGCAGCCTAGGCTGTTGGAGAATTGAGGTGTCCTGGCCAAAGTATCCAGGGCCCCAGAAATCCCAGTGTCCTGGGGGAGAGGCGTGGAGGCCGTCTGCATATGAAAGGCTTCCGTGTTGCCGGGGTAGAGGCTAATGGGCTTTTTTCCCTCAGTGAGGGATGATCCTTCAGCCGTCAGCCCTCTCTTTCTTGGCTCCCTCTCCAAGCCTCGAGCCTCTTTCCTCCAAGTAAGGGTGTAAGCACTGGCTCAGAATTGCCTCCCACTTTGCTTTCTTTCTTCTCCTTTACTGTAGGTACCGCTGTATTTCTGGGCTCCATTTCCGCCGAGGGCTGGGCCTGGGGCACCCTGCTCGCCACCTGCTCAGGTCTCAAGCCCCAACTCACACACTCTGCCTTTAGCTTCAGATCCATGCCTAGGGCTGCTGAGACCTGGCAGAGGGCTTCCAGGCACCTGGCCCTTTGTCCTAAGTGGACAGACCTGGGCACATGAGTTGGGGCAGGAGCCGAGAGAAGGTGTGTCTCCCTGCTCTTAAAGAACTCTAGGAGGAAAGATCAGTGCCTTCCCTCACAATCTGAGTTCACACCTCTTAGATCACTCTTCAGGTGGTGGGAGCACATTTTCTTCTCTTCTGTCCTAATGAAGCAGGGGAGTGCCATTCCCCAGGGTAGGCTTCTGCCATCGCTCCTTGAGGCCTTCCCTCAGGCTTCTACCCTCCATCTGGGGATCGGTTCGGCTCGGGGCATCAGCTGGACGTGTGGGCTCCTGGGTCAGGGAAGTCTCTCACGCTGCCCTATGAGAGGAACTCTGCAGGGCTTGAAGCCCACAGGCCTTCCCTGTGCTTTCCCAGGTCCGGGAAGCGGCTCAGGCCTTCAGCCCTGGGCTGCTGTGTGTGGCATGTGGTTCTTACCGCCGGGGGAAGGCAAGCTGTGGGGACGTGGACGTGCTGCTCACCCACCCGGACGGCCGGTCTCACCAGGGCATCTTCAATCCTCTCCTCGACAGCCTTCGGCGCCAAGGTACAAGCTCTGTCTCTGTGCGAGCGGGCGCTGCAGGGAGGGTGGCCCCCGGGAGGGAGCATCTCAGAGTCGCAAGCTCTAGGCAGGAAGCGGGCTGCGGGGGGGCCGCTGCTCAGTGAGAATGCCACCTCTCCCTGGTGGCCAGAGCCATTACAGGGAGGAGCCATTACAGTCCACTGCTCCTTCCCTCAGTGACAGGCGCTCACTACCACCTGCAGGTCGAGGTTCATCTCACCTGCCTGAGACACTGCAGGGGACCCAGGGAGGGATGACTGCGCGGTTTAAAGAGGCAGGCCCGGAGAGGGCGAGGTCCAGCAATTGGTGGAGCTGGGAATGGAGGACCTAGGGATGAAAAGGAGAGACCTGGGAGGGCAGAGCAGCCGGGCCTGGCTCCCTGCCCTCCCAGCGGCCTTCTGATGTTGCGCCAGGGTTCCTGACAGATGACCTGGTGAGCCAGGAGGAGAACGGCCAGCAGCAGAAGTACCTGGGGGTGTGCCAGCTCCCCGGGCCGGGACGGCGGCACCGACGGCTGGACATCATCATCGTGCCCTACAGCGAGTTCGCCTGTGCCCTGCTCTACTTCACTGGCTCTGCCCACTTCAACCGCTCCATGCGGGCTCTGGCCAAGACCAAGGGCATGAGCTTGTCAGAGCATGCCCTCAGCACCTCTGTGGTCCGGGACACCCACGGCCTCAAGGTGGGGCCTGGCCGAGTGCTGCCCACCCCCACAGAGAAGGATGTCTTCAGGCTTTTAGGCCTACCCTACCGAGAACCAGCCGAGCGTGACTGGTGACCCACGGCTCCAGGGAAGGGAGCGCCACACCAGACTGGCCACCCCACCTAGCCATCTAGTATTTGGCTCCAGCCTTAGCGGACTGAGCCTCACCACTTCAGCCGCCTGGGCCTGAGGGAAAGGGTCAGGCTGGCTGCCAGGCTCGTCCCGGCCCTCTCCTCAACAGAGCGGACTGCTGTCCTTCATGTCACCACTGCCCCTGGTAGAGTTTGTGCGCGGCCCCTTGCCCCATTTTAAGCAAGAACAGGTGCTGGTGTGAAGCCAGCTTCCTATGCTGAAGGCCCAGACACCCCCTCTTCCCTACCCAAGGAGGCTCTGGCTGCTGGGGCCGGACGGGGGCTGTAGGGTAGGGGCAGACGGCTGTGGCTGAGCGCCCCCAAGACCCTGTGGAGCCAGAGAATGTGCTACGCCCTATGTACTCCCTCCCCAAGCTGCGTCCTCTGCAGCCGGAGGTGTGGGAAGGGGGCAACCAAGGCTCCGTAAGGACAGCATTTGAAGGCCCCGGGACCCAGTAAAGTGCACTTGACATTCCGACTGCCTGGTGTCTGTGAGCTGTCCCAGCCGCTACCTGCCCTCCACCGGGGTGGGGTTGGAGATGGGAGCCCAGAAAGGCAGGTTAACTGCTCTCCAGACAGGCTGGCTTGAGTCAGCCCCTGAGCTCAGAAGGGGGTGGGGGGATGGGTAAGGGGAGAATTCATGGAGTCAGGCATTAGGAGCGCCTGTCTCCCCATCAGCAGCGCTCGGCCCTGCCCTGGAACAAGCTATCAGGACATAAACAGAGGTGATGAGACTCATTAAGAACCACCAAATGGTGACTTGCATGCCACCAACAGTGCTGAGGCAGTCAGAGAAGGTTGCCTGAAGGAAGGGAGGGGCGGCTGGCAGGGAAATTGCCTGCCAGTTTGGGGACAACTAAACATGCTTTGGAGAGGATGCCTCTGCCGGGTTGGAGGAGGCCAGGTGCGGAGGACTGGGAGTCCGGCTAAGAGGCTTAGTTTGATAGAGCAGATAGGAGCAGGTCCTGCTGAGGGACCCAGGATGGTGCTCAGAGGTTGGACCTCTCAGGATGGAGAATTTGGTGAGGGGAAGAGAGGAGTGGGGAAGAAGTTTCGGGCACACCAACCATGAAGAATAATGGGCACAGGGCAGGAGAAGGTGGCTCTGTTGGAGGAGCCTGGGAAAGCCTGGCATGGGGGGTGGGGGTTGGAAGCTGCAGAGATGGGCTCAAGCTGGAGCACACTGGCTGGCAGGCAAGGCTGGGGTACAGGTGCTGAGTCCTGCCTCTCCGTCAGTAGTGGGAATCCCAGAGCCGGCCTTTGTTGGCCTGATTTTTAGTCTGGGGATCCTGGTAGCCTCAGAGTAGACACCCTAGTTCAGAACCCTGAAGTCCCAATTAGGGGCCCCACCTGCATGGTCATACTGGGGAAGGAGTACCGGGGGCCTCACACAGCCTAGTGCCAACCAGAGACGTTCATATCAAAGGCCCAGAAGCCTCTGGGAGGGCTGAGTTCCTCAGAGCTACTCCCAGGGCTGTGTGGCTGGCTGGGGCCTGGAATGAATAAACTGGGCAAGTTCCTGGGCCCCCAGGGCTTTTTCTGGCCCCCACTCACAAGCTCCACCAGTTCTACTCTGGGCTGGACCCCCAGTGTCTGCCCTCACACCCAGCAAGTGTCAGAGTTGGCAGAAACCCAAAGCTTGGAGGGTCCACGGCCAAATGTAGAAGTTTTTTCTCCTCTCCTTTTGCTTCCCACTTCAGGGTCCTGGCCTGCTCAGCACCCTCTCCAGGACCAAAGGAATAGGGCCCCCAGGGTTACAAGAGGGAACCAGTGGGTCATGGGGTAACTTGACCAGTTAACCCCTTCCCACACACAGGAAGCCCCCAGAACCACAGAGAAGGATAGTGCCGACTTCTGTGTCTGAAAACAGAAACCTGACCCCATTCCTGGTGCCTTCTCCTCCTCCCAGGAGATTCAGAATTCCAGACATTACCTTCAATCCATGTAAACTCCTGGTCCCACCACCTGGTAAGGACAACAGGAAGTTGGGATAAAAAGGGAGCGTGTCTGCACCTTCCAGAGAGACCCATTCTGGAGGTGGTATCCTCTTGGCTGCTCAGTCCGACTCAGGAGCCCAGGAGAAGAGCTGATGGAGGGATTTCCGTCTTGAGAAAGGCTGCCCAGTTTGGGGCTGTTCTCTAAGTCCAAACTAAACAGAGTGTGTTGGAAAGTTCTCCAGGTACTTCAGAGTCTGGACTTGGTTTCCGACTAAGCGTGTCACCCTGTGCCCCATTCTGCTGGAAAGGGAGACTGAATTCTGGAGACCTGGTGGGAACTGGCATCCTGTCTAGCAACTGAGTACCCCAAAACTACCACCCAGTTGCCACATGGTCCTGAGGAGGAGGAGAAGGGCCCACGGTCCTACTTTCTGCCCCAAGCCCAGCTGTTGTCACTCTAACCCTGAGCCAGAGTTGTCCATAGCGAGACCACGTGAATGGTAGGCAGAATAATGGTCCCCCAAAGATGTCCACATCCTGATCCTTAAAACCTGTGAATATGTGACTGTGCTCAGCCAAAGACACTGCAGATGTGGTTAAGGTTAAGGATTCTGGAGATTATCTGTGGACCCAATCTAATTATGAATCCTTCCAAGTGGAAAACCTACACTGAGAGATGTGACAACAGGAGGAAGGTCAGAGAGATGCAGTGTTTCTGATTTTGAAGATAGAGAAAGGAGGCCACCAGCCAAGGGATGTGGGCAGCCTCTAGAAACCCGAAGAGGCGAGGAAACAGATTCCACTCCAGAGCCTTCGTAAGGGAACACAGCCCTGCCAACACCCTGTTTTATTCCACTGAGACCTGTGTCAGACTTCAAAACAGTAGTACTGTGTGGTAATAACTTTGTTGTTTTACCACTAAGTGTGTTACTGCATCAGTAGGAGACCAGTAACCTGGATGTGTCCTAGCCTCCTTTTATAGTGAGTGGTGGGACCTGCTGTGAGGCAGAGGAGGTCCCCCCACGAGTGCAGCTGGGGTGTGGGGAAGGGTGGGAGCCTCATATGCCTGGAGGGGGGGGAGGGTCAGGTGGTGGGCAAGGCCCTGCGTCCCAGCCCTCGCCAGCTGGCTGCCACCTGGTCAGTGTGAGCCTCCCTTACTTTCAGTTTCCCCCGACACTTTGTGCCCAAGATACAGACCTCTCTAGACTCCTCTGTCCCAACCCTGCCAAGCTGGGAGCCTCATCTTTTCCCTGGGGCTGAGGGAATGACATTGATCTTGACCCCAGACTTGCACTGAAAGTGGAACAAGAAAAGGCCACACTCTCCTCCTGGGTCCTGGCTGCTCATGGGGGAGTAGGTGTAGGCACAGGGCCTGGAGTGGACATGGCAAGGTGGGCAAGTCCAGCCATGTCCTGCTCTCCAGGTTTCAAGGACTGGGAATGGAAACCCCAGGCCCTTCGTCTTGCTTCTCCAGGAGAGTTACAAGATCCTGTCCCTTTAAATGGGATGGGTTGGGGAGTCTGGGTGGCACAGTCCATTAAATGTCTGCCTTTGACTCAGGTCATGATCCCAGGGCCCTGGGATTGAGCCCACCTTGGGCTCCCTGCCCAGTGGAAAGCCTGCTTCTCCCTCTCCCTCTGCATCACTCCCTGCTTGTGCTTTCTGTCTCTCAAATAAAATGCTTAAAAATGAATGAAGGAAGAAAGGAATGAATGAATGAACAGGATGGGCTGCCTGGAGTGGGCATGGAGAAGACATTAGCCTGACTCTCCTTCACTGCTCAGGAGACCCCTTTCATCCCCTCCCACCATCTCCAGGATCAGCCTCACATGGGAGCCACAGCTGTTGGGGCACCTGCTACCCGCCAGACTCACAGACACCTAGATGCTGCCCTGGGCCTGAGGCCCAGTCCCAACACCTTTAGCCCCTCTGCCCTTCAGTCCAGGCACTGGCCAGCTAGTTTTCTAGAACTCCCAAGCCACTGGGCAGCCCTGCTTCTGAGCTCTGGAACAGGAACCCTCAGGGTCAAAGACCCAAAGATGGCCTGAGACTCTGGGCCAAGCCTCATCCCCATCGTCTGAATGGGGGACCTCCAAAGCCCTGGTCGTCCACACTGGAGGTCAGTGCAGAAGCTGAGCCCCAGCGAAAGACCCAGAGGGAACATTCCTGAAGAAGAGCCTGGAGATGAGGAGAGGACCCAGGGGTTGAAGGAGTCTGAGGATGCCATGGAGGACATCTCCCAAATCCAGCAGCACCACGTAAGGGGGCCATCGCTTGCTACCTGAGTGGCTGTGGAACCTCACCTGGCCCGAGGCTCTGCAGGACTCTGGCCTGGCCCTGACCAAGCAGGTCCATGACCTTAGGCACAGTGGTCCTGCTACAGCAAGATACCCTCACCCACTGGGCTCCGGTCCCTCAGCTGAGCTGTCACTGTGCCTGTGTCCGTTTGACTGCATGTTCTTTTGCCTATGTGTCTAATGTGCATTCCAGGCCGCATGTCTGTGCGCTGCGCGTTCAGGAATTTGTATCTGTATGTGTGGGCAGCCCCACACCCGAGTCCGTGTGCACACTTGGTCCAGACCTCCACAGGCATGCCCCTATGTTGTCAAGAGCTCGGGCAGGGCCTGGGGGCTGGAAGGGCGGTCCCTGGAGTCCCCTGCAGCGCTGGGCAGGGACTGCAGAAGGTGGTGGGGCCCTGGCTGGCTCTGGACCCCGGGTCCTCGCGTCCGGGGAGGCGGCCGCAGGGCGGGCCGCCTGCGTCAGCCTTGAGCGGCCATCAATAGCGCGCGGTTAATTAATTTGATGGGAACAGCAGGGACCGCCGTTTGCATTTAGTGAAGTTCCAGGAACTTCCAACCTCATCTTCATAATTGGCCTCATAAATTGTAAGAAAGAGAGAGATCAGCAAAGCGGGAGGGAGGAGGGGCTGCCCGTCCGTCCTTATTTAATTTTATTGCTGAAATTCATCTTTTTAGCCTCCTCCGGAATCGGCTCTCCCTGCCGGATTTGCCTAATCATGATAAATTAATATTCATTTCCCCGCCTCTAACCCAGCTCCCGCGCCCGGCTGGAGTTGGGGAGGGTCTCCTTCCAGCCCCTTGGCCAGGCCTTGGCGGGAGCCCTGAAGGGGAGCTTGTGTGAAGAAAAGAAAGTGGAGCCTGGGGAGGACTGGAGGGGAGCCAGAGGTAAGAGGCAGCTCTGTTATGGGGTGTGTGTGTGTGTGATATGACTGACTGGGGCTCCCGGATGAGGGGCCCTGAGGCCCCCTGCTGGCTCTTGGGCAGAAACAGCCCAGAGGGTCCAGGGTGTGAGGCTCAACTACCCCTGCCCAGGGAGGGTGAGGCGGGAGGGGCAGGAAAAGTCTTCCAAAGCCCTTTTGGAGACCCAGAGGCCCAGACTTGGGGCACACAGGATGGATTCGGGAGATGGATTTTGGATGCTAGTTCCAGCTGAGAAGGCAGGGGAAGAGGGTCGGCTGCCTCCACCTGACCTGGTCTTTGCCCCACAGTCCTGCTGACGAGGCGCAGGCCACCTTCCCCTGGACAGACTCCAGTGGGGACCCGGCCTCCTCTATGGGGCCTCGCAGGTGCCCATGGGCTCTGGCCAGCAGAAGTGGCGCCTCTGCAGGCTAGGCCAGCTGGGTGGCTGACCCTCTGACACTGGCTAGGCCACGTGATTGCCCCAACTACTGCTCTTCCTTGGTGAGGCCCTTTCCCAAGGCCCGCAGCAAGGTTGCTGGGTGGACACTGTGGGCTTGCTCTTCTCAGTAGGGCCCCACCATCCAAAGGGGCAGAATTCTCCATCTTCTTGACTCACAACGACTACGAGAAACTGGGAGGGATTTAGACTGTATCTTTGCCCTATTGTACAGATGAGGAAGCTGATCTCTGAGAGGTGGGAGGTGACTGGCCGAGCTAGGGTCTCACAGAAGTCAGTGGGGTGGGACTAGGAGAGAGGGATGATTTCACCACCCCCACCCCTCCAAGACTGGGATGGGCAGGATTCGAAGGAAGACCCTTAGGGACCTTTATCCCCTCTGTCTTGAGTGTGGCTGGAGTCCTCAGTTATGATGAGGTATTATTCCCATGGTTATGTTACCTTGTATGACAAAAGGGAAATGATCTGGGTGGGCCGAGTCTAATCCCATGAGCCCTTTAAAGGCAGAGTTTTCTCTGGCTAGTAGCGAAGGGGCAGTGAGATTTGAAGCATGGGGAGGAGTCAATACACGTTTGTTGGCTCCGAAGATGGAGGAGGCTGTGTTCGAGGATCAGGGAGAGTCCTGAGGCAACTGGGAGTGGCCTCCAGCTAACAGCCAACAAGGAAATGGTGACCTTAGTCCTACAACCACAAGGAACCAAATTCTGCCAACAGCGAGAAGAAGCAAAAAACCTGACCTTCCCCACAGCTTCCAGGTGAGAACTCGGCCCAGCCAACGCCTAGATTTCAGGCTTGTGGGGCGGTAAGCAGAGAACCCAGCTGAGACCTCCTGCACTTCCAGCCTAAAGAACTGACAGCATTAATGGATTTGGGTTTTAGGGGCTAAATTTGTGATGATTTGTTATGCAGCAATAGAAAACTAATACGGAGACTTAGGGGAAGGGTGTCTTAGGAGGCTTCTATGATGGCAAGGAGGGAGATGAAGTTGGAAGAAGTCTGGGCTTCTGGCCTCATGCCAGTTCCGTTCCCCCATATTCCCACCGGGCAACAATTGACTGGAGCTGCTCCCCAGCTGCCAAAGTCCTCAGTGCTCCCTATTGTTTTACCTGGGACCCAACCCTTACAAGTACTGAAATCTGTAACTTCTGCCAGGTGAAGCTTGGACCCCTGAGTTATGAGGAGCAGGGATTCACCTCACAAAGGAAAAGTTCCTTGATAAGAGGAAGTTCTATGGAATGGGGTCAGGCAGAGCCTTCTAGGATATAGGTAGAGGTGGGCTGAATAATTCAGTATACCTGCAAGCCAGAGATCCCCTCTCTATTTCCAAACCAGGGTTTTAAAATATATTTATACATGGAGCCTGGATGGGTCCTAGAAGAAGATATTTTTGATTCCTAATGGAAGGCACTAGCTCCTCTGTAGGTTGGAGAAGACCAGTTGCTATTTTCCAAGCTCTGGCAAGACTTCAGTGAGGAGACCTAGGTTAGGTGTACCATATTTCTGGTTTATTTTAGCAAGATTTTAGCAGTGTTTACTGATTAAGCCTGGCCAGTCCACCTCTGACCTAGGCCTGCATGTGGATTATTTTTTTATTTTTTTATAAAAGATTTTATTTATTTATTTGACAGAGAGAGATCACAAGCAGGCAGAGAGGCAGGCAGAGACAGAGGAGGAAGCAGGCTCCCCACTGAGCAGAGAGCCCGATGCAGGGCTCGATGCAAGGCTCGATCCCAGGACCCTGGGATCATGACCCGAGCCGAAGGCAGCAGCTTAACCCACTGAGCCACCCAGGCGCCCCCTGCATGTGGATTATATCCTGCGACCTTCCCAACAGCCCCACGGGTTGTGGCATTACCCTCATGAGGAAAGTGAGGTCCAAAGAGGTGCATTCACTTGAGCTAAGTCACGCAGCACATGAAGAAACAGAGCTGGGTTTCAGCTTTGGTTTCTGTGACCCAGAAAGCCCAGTTGGTTTCCCTGGCTCCTCAATAGCCAGATCTCACTGGGTTTTGTTTCTAGCCTCTCTCTCTCTCCTTCTCCCATGTATCTAAAACAAAGAGGCCTAAGTTGTTAGTCTGTGGAGGGTTCCTAAGGACAGAGTCCTTGGCCCTGAAACCTGGGGTTTTGAATCAGCAAACGCCCACTTGCCCTGAGATGGGAGTCCCTGACCTCTAACCTCCCTTAGGGAATTAGTGGTGTGGGGGGCACAGACTCTAAGCTCCAACCCCACTGGAAGCAGGGGTCCTGGCTCTAGAGCTCATACATGTCCCTATACATGCCTGACAGATGGCCCCCACCCATGTCCCCGCATACCACTGACCCCTCTCAGTCAGCCCCACACATGCCTGATTTGATCTCACATGGGCTCCACACAGGGACTGATGGGTGCCCAGGCTGGCCTGAGACCCCACCTTCCCCCAGCTCCAGAGTTCCCCTGACGAATCTCTCTTCACTGTGACCTTGGACTCAGTGATGCATGGAAGCACTTTGACAGGGGGCTCTAGTTAGGCCACCCTACCTACCTGCTAGGCCACATGCCCACTGGAAAGGAATCACCCCCTGGCCTGTCGCTCTTCCCCCTAAGCAGCCTAATGGGGAAAGAGCCCAGGACCCTCAGTGTCCGACTCCAGGAGAGAGGACTCTAGAGGCCATGCCCTTCTTGGCCCTGACAGAGAACCGTCCTGGAACTCTGGGCAGCTCCAGCTTCTCACCTCAGGAGCCAAGGACTGCAGTCCCCACCTCAGAGATTCTGAGAGCCAAGGTTCCCCACGCCCCACCTTAAGGGCCTCCATGACCCTCCCCCACCCAAGTGCTTATGGAAGCTGCAGGACCAAGTGAAGGAGCGGGGCTCCAGGAACACGCCCTAGAGAAGTCCCACTTGCTGCCCAGTCTGTAGTATCCAATCGTGTGGCTTCACAGTCCCTACTGTGAAGTACAGGCTCAGACCACAGATGCTCCCCCCGCCCCCCGAGCCTGGCAAGAGGCAAGAGGAAAGCTCTCTTCTCCATGCTTCAAGCTCTGTTTTTCTGGACCTCATTCCCTCCACCCCACAGAACAGATAATCAGGCTTCTCTGGGATCTGGAGTGGGAGCGGCTGTTCTGACGCAGGGTGATGGCGAGACGGAGGAATGCTCCAGGGGTCATCTTCAAGGACAGGGGCGTCGTGGCAAATGGGTATCCTACCGGCGGGCCTTAGGGTGGGCTGGGCGGCTGCAGCCAGGTGTACAGGGCCGGGCCGGGATATTGAGGCCGAAGGGCGCGCTTCCCGGAATGCGCCAGCAGAGGGCACGCGAGGACCAACGAAGAGGACCCGCGAAGAAGGCCCGCAGTGTGTGCGAAGGCCGGGCTGGGGGTGTGGCAGAGAAAGCTCCAGGTACTGGGAGGAACGGCTCAGCGGTGCTTTTCCGGGGTCGGGAAAGCGGGGAGAGGGGGAGGAGGATAGGGCTGGAAGAGTCCAGAATGAGCTGCCGATACGCAGCCCCTCGCTCCTCCTCCGGAGGCAGCCACTGGGGATGTGGCCTAACGCCCCTCCTTGGGTGGGGACACCCTCCCCATCACCTAGCAAGGTCCTGGACTGGTGACCTAGATGCTGAATAGGGTGGGACCCTTTCCCCAGACTCACCTCTGGTCGGGACTCTGTGCCTCAGGTTCCCCCTGGGTGAGTTCTGTCCTTGCTCCTGGAAGCTCTACACTGGGAGATCAGGTGGGGTGAGATGACTCAGTAGAGGGTACCAGTTAGACCAGTACCTCCCTGCTCCCTCCCATTCCCCCTGCCCTCCCCAACCTTGTACTCTAAGCTTGGGGGAAAAACAAGAGAAAGATGGGGAGAGAAGAAAAGAGTGAGTTATGAAGGAAGAGATGGCGCTGGAGAAGCAAATGGAAGGTGGTAGTGGTGAAGGTGGTTAGAAGAGGGGCCTAGCCCCTCAGCGGAAGCCCTCCCAGGGCTTAGGCAATCTGTGACTCTCCAGGCGATGCTGGGGGCTGAGCTTCTCCCCTGCATCCCAGGAACCATCGCTCTGCCTGGAGCCCCGCTCCAGCCGCCAAGATTTATAGCTGGGCCAGGCCCAGTGACCTTGGATGGATAACTAATGACGGGTCAATAACGCTACAGAAAAAGTGAACTGGTAAGGGAGGAGGGACGAAGCCCATTCGCCCGCATTTTCTTTCTAATCCTGGTGCCTTTCACTGCAGTCTCCTTGCTGGGGGGTTTTCCCTGAAGGCCTCTTGATGTGTCTGAAAGGTGATGGTTAACACAGCTAAAATTAGGAGAGGGGGAGGAGGAACTGCAGAGACCCCAAGTGGGTCCCATGACAGGGAGGGAGAAAGGTGCCTCGGTCCTGGAAACCCTTTTCACGCCTCGCATTCTGTAGACAGGAGAAAGTGACATGTTGGGGAGCCCAAGTTAGCAGGTCAGTTCCTGTCCGGCAGAAGGCAGGGCACCCTGGGAGAGGAATAGGGAGGAACCTTGGTGCCCCCTCATCCCTTCCACCTAGGTCCCTCCCCTGGCCCATATCTTTGGGAGTGTCCTCTGTCTCCCCTCACTCCAAGTTACCCGAAGTCAGAGTGTTTACTTTAGTCTGGGGGCACCTAATATTTGGCCCATGTCCCTGCTTGCAGGTAGTCTGGGGAGGCAGGGAGGGGCCCGAGTCTAACTCCTGGGTCATCTGATTCCTACTGATAGTGGACCAAAGCCTTTTCCTCCCAGTCTGGCGACTCCCTTCCCCCTTTTTGAGGTCACTGGGTCATCCTCTGAGTCCTCGGTCTATTTTTGACACCCCAGGAACCCCAGAGTTGAAAGGAAAGAAGCAACTTTCTCAATACCCGACCTCTAGATTAGATCTTCCCTAAAAACCTCTGTGGGCATCCAGGTGCCTGGATAAGTGCTTTTCCACCTTATAGTCTCATTTTGTGGATGAAAAAGTTGAAGCTCAGAGGCATAGTCAGCAGAGAGAGGAGCTGAGACTTGAATTCAGCTCCTCTGGGTCCAAATCATATCCTCTTCTTACCCTGTCACCCCAGGGTTCTGGGCTCCTCCCCAATCAGCTCATCCTGAACTCCAGTCCTGCTTTGTCTACAAAGGAGACACCCAATGTGGGGACCACTGAGGCAAGGGCGTTCTTCTGCAAGGGTAGACAGGGTAACAGAACAACCCTGGAGAAAATATAGGGCAGTGGCAATAGGATAGGGGAACATATTTGGTTTGCATGTACCCCTTAAGTTGGGGGACTGGATGCCCAGAGTGTGTACATGTGTGGACTCATGTATGCTCATTCATTCACACTATCACTTATTCCTTCGATAAACGGGTCTTGAGTGGCAACCATGTGCCATGCCCAGGGGAGCTTATATTCTAGGAAAGGGAGTACATAGAATAGGTCTCTGATGTGTGGTAGTGAATGGACTCTTCGCAGCTCCAGCATCCTGGCCCTAATCTGTGTGATAAATCTCATTCCCACAGTCTCACCCGGTGCCCTTCACCTGGACTCTTGACCCCTTAGACTCCTTGGTTCCAAGCATTCCCTCTTATAGTTCCCAATTTCATGCCCCCCCCCTTTAAAACAGAATTCAGTTCCTTTTGAGAATTTATTCTTCCTTTAGCCACCTCCTCCAGGAAGACTTTTTTTTTTTTTAAGATTTTATTTATTTATTTGACAGAGAGAAATCACAAGTAGATGGAGAGGCAGGCAGAGAGAGAGAGAGAGGGAAGCAGGCTCCCTGCTGAGCAGAGAGCCGGACGTGGGCCTTGATCCCAGGACCCTGAGATCATGACCTGAGCCGAAGGCAGCGGCTTAACCCACTGAGCCACCCAGGCGCCCCAGGAAGACTTTTTTGATTTTTCTGTTGGAAAGCTCACATTACAACTAGGTACTTGGGTCAAAGCACAAGTTAGCTTCTGCCTTCACTCATAGGCATTTGTCTCCTCCTTCTAGTATACTTAAAATTCTGGAAGACAGGGATGGTGTCATTTATCACTGTAACTCCACAGTACCTGGCTGACACATAGGGGCTCAGTAAATATTTGTTGATACAGCTGTGGGTATATGTGTGTGTGTGTGTGTGTGGGGGGGTGTGTTTGGAAGCCCTGAATCGTGTGTGCAGAGGTGTGTAGGGCTGTGTCCACAAACAAGCATTTCTTCTTATGTGTACACATACTTCCATATCCACACATGTAGAGGAATGTTGGGAGCACACATGCGCACAGACATAAGGGCTGTTTCTGTAGCGATGTGTACTAATTACAGGTGCGTGGGTTTGCAAGCTCTGTGTGCATGGATTTATGTTGGTGGGTGTGTACCTAGATCTGGGCGGCAGATGTATGTCTATGCATGGCACAAAAACACGTGTGCTTGGGCCCGTGAGGTGGGGGGTTGTGCCTGGACAGGAGCTGCAGGTGCACCGTGCAAGGACACAGGCGGCTGGCGCGTGTACGGGCCATGTGTGTGCACAGCTGCGTGTCCTGGCTGCAGGCAGGCCTGCCGCCCAGTGCGACCAGAGCTCCCGCTGAGCTCACCGCTTTGTTCCTCCGCCGCGGGCGGCCGCGTGGGCTCCTGGCTCCTGGGCCTGGGCGTCTGGGCCCCGCCGTGATTGGCGGCCGGGTGGGCAGCTCGGCTCCCTCCAGGGCGGGCGGAGCCGGATCGGCTCCCGTTACCGGCTCAGGGGGTAGGGTGGGGGTGGGGGGGGGGAGCCAGGCCATCCATCTTCTGTTATTACAGCGTAATGGGGCTGCTCGGGCGCCCGCCCATTTGTCATCGGCCTCGTTCGCTGATAACGGGCATTTGTCATCACTTTCCTCCGCGCCAATGTCATCAGCGCCGCTGACAGCCCGGGCGGGGGTTGGGGGGGTGGGGGAAGTGTCGTGTGCATGAGCACAGGCGCGCACACACATGCGCGTGGGCCTGGTGGACACAAGCTCTTGCACATACAAATAGGCACACGGAACCTGAGGGGGCACATGGAACCTGGAGGGGCGCAAGCCCCTGTGTGTGGATCAAAGCTCCCCGGAGACGGACACACATGCAGACACACACTCAGAACAGCCTCATCTGTCAAGCAGCTATTCCCAGCTGGAGATCCTCTTCCCCAGTCGAGGAGACGTGTGCTGGGGGAGGGGCTGGTTCGTGGTTAATGGCAGCTTGAGTGCAGGTGGCCCTCTGCCAGCTCCCTGTGTGCACACGTGTGACATCAGCCACCAACATTTACTGAGCCGTTTGCAGGCTCTACAGGCTTGTGTGTTCTGTCGGCAGAGTGTGACAGCACAGGCACAGCCACATGGCCTCTCAGACGCAAGGGCTTTGGGCAAGTCTGCAGGGCTGGGTGGTGGGATGGTGGGTGGTGGGGTGATGGGTGGTGGTCCCCATGATGTCTTCCTCCCAACCCTCCCGAGGCAGTGTAGCTTGGGAGTCACCCTTCTGCTCCTGGCCATACTCAGGCTCTGAGCCTAGGCTGATGTGCTGCGAGAGAGACTCAGGAAAGACTCGAGAAAGAACTTCCTGTCTGGACCAGGTACTAAGCAGTTTGGGGTAGGCATGACACTGGTAGCCAAGAGGGGGGAGCTTGGAAGGGAGAGATCTCTTGCTCATATCCTAGCTTTCTGGACTGACTCAGGTACCAGCCCAACTGCGGCATGGAAGATATGTTCCTGGTGCTGCCTTCAGGATGGTGTTGGGGACTCCACTAGCCCTCATCAGGGAGGGAGATGTCTCCTTTCCCAATCATTCTGGTCCCTTGCTATCTAGCACATATTAGGTGCTCAATAAGTAACTGCTGAATGAATAAATGATTGAAGATAGGTGGGGAGTCTCCCTGTTCCTCCCTGAGTGGCCACCAGCCACTAATGGCCCAGATCTCATCTCCTGCCCACCCCCAACTCCTTTCCTCACTCCTTTGTAGCCCCCCAAATTCCCCTTCTTCCCCGGCTTCTCCCTCCTGGGCTGAGGGGGAGGGGGTAGGGGCAAGTTCCCCTGGCAGAGCAGGGCTTGCTTGTTCCTTGTAAATGAAGACCATAATTAACATTAAATTAAGGTAATACAAATGAAGGCAACATAGAGGCTGACAAGATGAGCGTTTGGGGAGGCAGTGGGGAGAAGTGATTCATATTTTTAATTTACTGTACGGATGGGCCGTGTGGCTGGGGAGCAGGCTGCTCGCATGGAGGGGGTGTCGCCCCGCGATGTTTGCTGGGCTCTGAGCAAGCACACAATGACTATTAAACTCAACTGTCCATATAATGGGACAGATTCGACATGACGCCCACCGGAGCACCAGGAGCCTGGCTGGCCAAGCTGTAAATCCTGCCCACGGCGCCTGTCTGTCCACCTGCCGACCTAGCCTGGCTTGGCCCAGGCCTGGGGTTTGGTGAGCACAATCCCCAAGGGGCCTGAGAGGGGCCTTTGACCTGGACAATCATGGGGGCCAAGAGGGTGCAGGCTCCTGGCCCTGCCTGAGCTCAGGGTTGAGTGGGGGCCACTGGCAGTTCACATCTTGATCATGCTGGGGGTCAGGTCAAGGCCCTGGTAATGCCCTCTAAGCACAGGACCTTGGTGTCAGGGTAAGGCTGGAGCCCTGTGGCCCCACACATGGTCTGATCCAGCAAATGAAGACAGTGGTGTCCTCTTCCAAAGAGGGGAGCTAACTGCTGTCTGTACGATCACCATCAGCACTGCTACCAAGCACCTAGTGTGCAGCGACCCCCACTTCTGACTCCTCAGAACTATCCTACCAGGAAGATACAATCCCCATTTTACACATGGGTTAACTGAAGCTGAGAAACAGGGAGTAACTTGGTCACAGAGGGTGCAGGGAAGTGTCCACTGTCCCATCCAATGCCTGCAAACCCCAGAGCCAGGGGCCACCCCTTGATCTTGTAAACTGTCCACAGAATGAAGGCCAGCATCCCAAGCAGCCCTCACCCACCAGACCCTGAAGCCTTAGACACAGAGCTCTCTGGGAACTTGGGTGTGCGTGCACATCCTTCCCCACCCTCTCCCGCCAGGAGAAAGGTGCCCACAAATCCCAGGCCCGCAGGGAGGGATCCCTGCTTCCTCACTCTGCAAACAGAGCCTAAAGATGCTCGTCCCTGGGATGAGAGACACAAGTGTAATTTAGGTTTTGATATTATGAAAGTCTCGCTGCTCTAAAACAGCAGGGCACTCGGTGCCTCATTAATAAAGGATAAACTCGGAGTCTATTTACAAGGCGCTTTTTGGGGTTATTTACTCTCCAATATACATATGTAATGTTGCGCATACTTACCGCTACGTATGGCTCATCTTTCCAGCCTGGGCCCTGGAGTTACCCTGGGGAGGAGGGTGGTCCCTGCAGGGTGGAGAGGGTCACTGGGGAAGAGGGACTGCGCAGGGAGCCACCCCTGGGAGTAGGGAAGATGACAAGGCCCCACGGAGGGAGGGAAGTCACGGAATTTTAGAGCTGGAAGGTAGAAGGGGCAGATGGTGGACTCCACTTGTCTCCCCCCCCTTCCTGAGGCTTAGTACCCTTAAAGATATGGTAGGCTAGGCTCCCCTGCTGGGCCCCCAGGCTCTCCCTCCCAGCAATCCCTCCCCCCCTCCCATGAGGACAGGGCACGGTGGCCTCTCCCACCAAGGCTCCTACTCAAACTAGGTTCTGACCACACTGGGGAAGAAGCCCTGTAGTTGTGAAAGGTGGTCAGCCAGTTCCCATCAGCAAGCATGTCCTATGCAACTCCTGTGCCCCTTACCTTACACCAGCCTGATCACAGCCCTGCCGCTGCCCCCACTGTGCCCAACAGAGCCTGCAGTGGGCAAGGCCTTCCTCAAACTGAGATGGAGACCACCTCCTAGCTCCAGGTGCCATGAGCCAGCCACAGCAGAGGCAGGTTCTCTGCAGAGGCTCAGCTGCCACCTTTCCCTGCAGCTGCCACTACCTTAGCCTGGACTCCACTGCATGTGCAGCGGCGGAGTGAATCTGCAGTCATCTTACGAAACAGGGCACTGCTTTCATCTCCATTTTATAAATGAGTAGACTGAGACATAGGTTAGGGAACTCACCCAACATCATATAGCCAATAAGTGCCAGGCTGGAATTTTAACCCAGATTAGGGTTTTTATTCCTCAGGAGGCCTCCTCAAGGGTCCACTGCCTATCCTGGCCCCTCTGCAAAGCCTGGGCTCCAGCCACCCCATGGCATGTAATGAGGCACTCTAAGCCCTGCCCTCCCAGAACACATCTCTGCTGATCGATGTTCATTCCCGTAGTCACTGAGCACCCACCACGTGCAGACTTGGGTCTGGACCTGTATCGCCTGGGTTAGTGTAAGCTCATGGCAGTGGAGGCCTTGGTTGGAGACCCTGGTTAAGGCACAGGAGAGCCTGGAGGTAGGACTGCCCACCCACATACCCCACGGCTTAGAGTTGCGCTTGTCAGCCCCGTGAATGAAGAATGTGTGGCCCAGGGCCCGGCCTGGGGGTGGTGATGGGCAACATAGCACCACCCCATCCCCAATGTGGCCAGTTTGGATCAAGGAGATATTTGGTGGCCTTGCTTTTTTGTAGGGAGCCCTGGGAGGAGGAATCAGGGTCTATCCAACCAGGCCTTTGGGAGTCCCCAGGGGTCTAAAAGCACATAATCACTACTGGGGCAGAGCTCAGTAGTGAGCTGCTCTGGGCATCAGTGAGATACTGGCAGGTTCTCATATTCTTCCCAGCCCCAGAGTTGGGGGAGAGCTGACCTGGAGGGTGCTGGACAGAGGGAGGATGGCAAGCAGGAGGATCTGATCCATCATTGTTGGTGAACAATGAGCCGTCACCACCCTAATTAAAGATGTAATTACAGCAAATACATTCCAGGCTGAGAATGAATGATGGATGGCAGGAAAGCACCTTGTAGCCCACAACCAGGACGTGCTGCCCCCAAAAGCTCTCTACTCCAAGCTGGGGAACCATCCTCTCAGCAGTGGTCCCCAGCTGGGTACAGGATATCCTGGTGCCTCTGGACAGACAGGCAGAGACCGAGGCTGGGGCTGAAGGGCCAGGCAAGAGCCAGGGGCTGGGGTCTTGCTGGAGGACTGAGGGTGGAAGGAGGCCAAGGGGAAGCACGAGGGGGACGGGGCCGGTTTGCAGCAGGCAGGGGGGCAGGGCCAGTGAAGAGTGGGTATCTCTGTGAGAGTATCACCAGAGCACAAAATTGCATTTTAGGGCATACCAGCTTCGGGGGAACTGGGGCCCTGCAAAGGCCAGAAGGACCTATGGCCACCAACCCTTGGCCTTTGAGGGTGAATGCAGAGGGCAAGCCAAGGAGACTCAGCTTGTACAGGATGACTCCAGTGGGGGATCTGGTGGGTCATATTGGCTTTTGGGTCTGGCCCAGGTTCAGGGACTGGGGTAGGGGTACTATCCTGAGGCCTGATTTATCCTTATCTGGAGTCAGGATAGTGGGCAGGGGATTGGCCACAGGAAGAGAAGAGAGGGGGACTCCTCCCAGTGACCTGGGAGGCCCTGAGGAGCTGCTACTCTTCCCTTCAGGAAGAAAGGCCTCCAATTAACCCCTCCATACCCCTTAGCCCTGTCCAGGGCCACTTCACAGACCCACCTCAGAAGTTGTGGACACTGGCCGTCCGGGAGGCCTGAGCTCAGGACATCTTCCTCTGCTTGGGATCTGAGCAGGCATCTGGATTCCAAGACCTATGTGTCCTGGGCCCCCACCCTCACTTACCCTCAGGGAATGGGAAACACTGAGAAAAGGGTCAGCTCACTCTGAGGCCAGCCTGAGCTGTGACTATCCTAGGGCCAAGGCATGAAGGCCTGCTTGGATGGGAGCTCGATGGCCCTAGCCTCCTGGCTCTGTCTGCTGTGGTGGCCCCTGGCCAGAGTCCCTCAGGGTGTGTGGGCCCCCAGGGGAGAGTGAGCTGGGGGTGGGGAGGGTGGGGAGCCCAGGCAGGCAGGCAAAGGGGAGGGAGGGAAGGCCACTGACAGCAGAACAAATGCTTGTAATTTTATAACCAATCTCAGCGTGTCCGTGGGGGGCCGTTTGTGCCTCCACTCAGGACCAATCAGCCTGACAGAGCTATGAGTCTGCCTGAGTGAATGTGAGCAGCTTCCCCCCCCCAACACCACTTACTGCAATCTCATTACCCGCCCAGCCCAAGACTGGCCAGAGCTGAGGGGAGGCAGGGAAGAGGGATCCAGCCCACGCTGGAGCGGAGCCAGGCCAGGGCCAGGGCTGGGCCTGGGGCCAGGAGGGCAGGTGGGCGGTCTTGCAAGTCCAGGGGTCCTGGGGGAGGAGGATGGGAGGCAGGCTCAGGAAAACGTTTACTGAGACCGCACTGGTGGCTGAGCATGTAGGATACAGACAGGGCACAAATCCCTGCCCTCAAGGGGCTTGCAGTCTGCTGGCAGCAGATGGAGAGGATTAGAGGGATGGGCCCTGGGGAAGGTGGAGATGGGAGAGGTGTCCTGAGGGTGAGGAGGGGCAGAGCCCTAGAACAGAGCTGGCACTGGGCATGGGGCGGGAAGGTGGGCATAAGAAAACGGAGAGAGAAGGAACCAGAGGAACCTCAGTGGTGCATGCAGAGCCCCAGCGGAGAGTTACAGGGCATGGGAGAGAAACGCCCATCTGGGAAGAGAGGAGGGCGGCCGGGGGAAGCCGGCTGGGCAGTGGTGGATATTAAAAGACGGCCTTGCTGGATATCTGGCTCTGGGGATGGCTATGTGCCCATTAGTCTCTCTAATTGTCAAAAATCTAATTTAGTGTCTGGAGCCCGGGCCGGCCTCGGGTTAAATGGAGGGAGGCAGGCCTAGCCATAAATCTGCCCTCCCGGTCTGGGCTGGTGTTAATTCTACAGTTAAGTGAGGGGGTGAGGAGGGCAGCAGGATGGGACAGGGAGGTTTCAGGAGAGGGGCTAAATCTGACCCTGCGTGCCAGCCTCCTGTACTAAGTCACAGCCAGGCCCTACTCTCTGGCTGGAGGAGGGGGACTTGCCTGGGCTCATGTGGACCATGCAGAGAAGTGCCTCCATGTGTGATGAGCTCAGGACCAGAGTCCTCTCAGGGTCTTTTGTGGCTGGGATTGTAACCCATTAGCCCCTTCTCAAGGGCCCACTCTGGGTCTCTGTGGGCTCAGCTCCTCTAAAGTGATTGGTAGGAACGTTATATATACTTCCTAGTAACATAGTGAGCCTTTGGTGAGGAAGGGGCCATGGGGATTCACAGCATGTGATCAAGTGACTGGTCATCCTGTTTACCGAACAACAGCCTCAGGGATGGGCACCTGTGGGCCACTTCGCAGTGGGGAGAACAAACACAAACCCCTGGGTGGCCCAGCCTCTCCTTCACTGGGTCACTCCAGACAAGGTGCATGGACAGACTGGAAGCTGGACTGGGGCAGCCCCTGGGGCTTCCTGGGTCCTTAGGCAGGGGAGAGCTCTCCACCTGGTTTTGGTAATGACCTCACTCCCCTCAGAGCTGCTAATTGAAAGCAAGGGGTGTGGCAGGCGCAGCAGGAAACGTTGGGGGACTGAGAGGGCTCCCCGAGAGGCTCTGCTTCCATGGGGGGAGGAAAACAATTTCTCCTGGCTTCAGCTCCACCTCACCAGGCACCCACCCGGCCTCTCCCGCTGCTAACGAAGTGCCTTTAATTAGCAGCCTAATAAAATGCTCTTAATTGGCAAGAGCCAATCAGGAAGAAGAGAGGTCTCCTCCCTTAGTCATTGCCGGATGGTTGTGCAGCTCTAGGTTTCAAGGGGAGAGGGATTCCAGGCCAGCCTTGCTTTAGGACACAGTGACTTCAGGGCTGACTCTTCCAAGGGCATTGCCCTACCTGTCAGTTCTCCTGACACTGGCTTTAAGGTGGGACCTAGAAAACCCAGGCCCAGCCTCTGCTCAATTCTGGGCTTGGGAGGCTAGCTGGTGAGTGATAACTGAGTAGGTGCCAGTGGCTTGGGTGGTCTCTGCTGACTCCTCCCTCCCTGTCCTTAGTTGTTAGGGAGGAGACTCTGGTGTGGTCTCAAGCAATTCGAAGAGACCCCCCTTCTTGCAGCTCGGATTTCCCACCTGCAAAATGCCAGGTGTGCCTGAGCATCTGATGTGCTTTCAGTCCTAGCAGGGTAGTTTTGCACTGCGGCCCTGACATCTGAGTCTGAGAGCTGCCACGACCAGTGTCAGTCCAGGTAGGTCAGGCACTGAGACCACAGGTAACAGATCCAAGGAGTCTGGTCAAGCAGGGAGGAGCACTGCCACTGAAAGCCCACAGATGGGAAACAAGAGGGAGTGGAAGGGTCTATGCTGATACCTTGTACCCGTCTTCCAAGGTTTGGCCAAGGTTTAGTTTAAGGAGGGAAGGGGGTGGGTTTACTCGAGTAGCAGTGTTTTCCCTCAGATGGTCAACGCACCCTTCGTTAAAAAAAAAAAAAAAAACAAAACCCTAATGATTTTATTTTTAACTAATCTGTACACCCAACATGAGGTTCCATCTTAAAACCCTGAGATCAAGAGCTGCAAGCTCTACCTACTGAGCCATCCAGGTGCCCAGCTCCCTTAATTTTTGTAGCTTGGTGGAGTTTCTTTCCCTGGAAATTTTTCCTAAATATGAGCTCACCTTTCCAGAAACTGATCAAATGGGATGCAGGGGTAACCCATCTTCTCAGTCACTGAGGAGGCAGAGGAAAATCGAAGTTCTGGGGCCTGGCTGGGTTGTGCCACGCTGAGGCGATAGTGACCAGTTCCCAAATTAGACATCATTTTGGCTTTGATTTAATTCAACATGCAACATTAATTGTCTGCTAGGGGCCCCACACTTTTCCACACCATTTGGCCCTGACTTCTCTAAATGTTTTCTCATGTCAGATTATCTTAGAAGGTTCACTCCCTCAATTTATATATTGAGATTCATTGTCCTCTTGATGTTGGGGCAAAGAGACAAGACACTTAGAAAACTCTTTAATCTTGTATTTGTAATTTGTTATTTTTTTCTGAACAGTTAAAAAAAAAAAAAAAACAGAACACACTATTTTACCATGATCCTAGGTTGTGAACATATTGGTACCTTGACTACACATCACGATAACATAACCACAAAAGTCAAAGCAGTCAGTACTAGAGTCTAGAGAACAGAAGGCTGAGCCAACTAAATGCTCTCAGGGAAGCTCTCTCTCATTGCCAGGCCTGCCCCATAGCTGGAGTCCAGCGAACATCCCTCACAACAGTCTGGGTGGGCTTGGGTGATCACTGATTTGGGAAAGTGTTAGTTTCCTTGGTACCCAAAGGTCTCACCCTCCCTTGTTGGTCTTTTCCCTCAGTGTCCAAGAAGAGAACTGGAAAGAGGGGAAGGGACACTTTATAATGCCATTTTCCACACTGATCCTTAAATACACACGTAGCCAACCACGAGCTAAGAGCTGGGTGGGCTGAAGAACACGTTTTAGAGGTCATCTGCCTCCAGGAAATTTTAGATCACACGTACTCAACTTCCAACAGAAGAGGTTTCCAGATATCAATGCACTAAATTCCACCGGAAATCAGGCACCCATAATTGTGCTTTTTTGGTTTCTCTCCTTAGTTCCAAGTATTGTGAAGTCACAAATGAACTACAGATAAAAATAGCAGAAGCAAAACTCAGCTTTATTACTCTAAGAGATGGCTATCTTTCTGGCACTGATTATGTTGAGCCAATGATCTTTCAGTGATCAGCTGTATGAAGCCCAGGGAGATGAACTCAGCCTGCAGGCTTTGGGTGTGCTGGTTACAAGTAAGAGTTATTCTAGAAGGGAAAAGAGGAAGGCAAGGAGAAGCAAGGGCACCTTTTCATGTTCTCCAGCTCTTGGAAAAGTCTGTTCAGCTCATCTAAATAGGGAAGATCAGAAATGTAGATTAAAGTCGTCTGGTGAACCTGATCAGCAGAGTGTGTGATGGTCACAGGTGGTGGGTATCTAAGCATCACTTTTTCTACCAGGAAGTACCTTTGGATTCCTCCAGAATTAAGCCTGCAGCCTAGGCTCTCATGCCTGCACTATTCTAGTTTGGACTGCTCACACATCAGCCAGGAAGATATTATCATCTAAAATAAATGGAAGATGCCAAGAAGGTCAACAATACCAAGGTATCTAATCTACTTCTAGGAAAGAAAATAACCACCTTAATTATTTCCAATATCCCCCCTTTCCCACCCCAAGGCCTTGGCTTCCAGATACAATCAAACGCTATGTAAGGAGTAGACCAACCACAGCTGTTCCAACCAATGGTACCAGGAGATGGCAGAGGAGAAGAGTGGCATATTTCTTCTCTTCAGCTTATGACTTTACAAAAGAAAAATAAAAAGGCTTCTTCTTACTCAAGCAGAAAACAGAATGATTTAGGGGTCCCAGGGTTTTTTTTTTTTTTTTTTTTTTTTCCCCCCCAGTTCAGAAACAAGTTATGAGGGCCAGACTTTATTACTTGTCAAAAGAGTTCCAGGGAGTCCTGTCTCTGAAGTTTCTGGTGAAGAGTCGCCAGAAAAAATTTTGCCAAGGGACAAGTGTAAAAGGCCTCCATTCATAATTCATGTCCACTTTCAAACTGCCCATAAGAAAGGAAAAGGATGTTCTCAGCAGTGAAGATAAACACACATGCAGCAAGGCATGCTGGTTTTGTCCGAGCAGCCCCGGTGTGACCGGAGAGCTCCCGCGTGCCCAGAGCGCTCCCGGGTGCAGGCGCATGCGCGCGCTCGCTGTGTGTCCGCCTTTGAAGGGGCTTCCTCCCATCCTTAAGAAACACCTCTTTCAGGCCCACACAGGAATTTTAGTGAGAAGAGACTCGTCTACAATGGAGACATGCCATTTCAGAGCCAAGAGACTCCTTCAGCTCCTTTTCTACCATTCCTTTCAATGTATTGAGACTTTGTTTCTCTTTTCTTTTTAAAAAGGTCAAACTTTACATTTATTCTAGCCCAGTTGGGGATTAGTGATAATCAATTCCCACCGAAATCATGCAGAGATGGTAAGTGGGGTTTACCTTCTCTGGAAATGAACTTCTACTTACCTGATTATTTCTTCTACAATGAACTGGTAAATGACCCCCAGAGCTGAGAAATGTGACTGACTCAGTTTTTCAGACCACTTAACTTCATTCCCATTTCCATCAGCAGCAAAGGACAACTTGGAGAACATGCTCGACGGAGCTAATGGCTCCAGACTGTGGGGTCCACCCTTGATCTCATTTATGATGTACTGGACAGGCTTCAAAACAATCTTAGAAATAATCTACCTTCAACTGAACCTAGATGGGAGAGCAAAACCCCGGGCACCAATGAATATTCAACAGCTCCCACTTTTAAATAGCAGCATATAACAAAAGGGCTAGTAAAGTTATGGCTATTGGACAACATTTTCAAACAGCTTGAAATCCATGCCTCTTTAATGCCTGACCTGTATATTACTCAGGGCGGACAGCCCTCTGCCTCACCTGTAGCAAAATCCTTAACCAATCAAAAAGCCAAAAAGTCAATCAACACAATAGACAAGGAACTCTGAGGACAGCTAAATAGAAAACATTTCTCTGTAGCATTTGGGTGGTTGGGAAAGGAATTATACTCAGGAAGTATTTCCCAGGCAATGACATATCACACTGCGAAACATTTTCTGAATGTAATCTGGGAAAGGAAAAACACATATGCACAACTTGCCTCTCAATACAGAGTAACAACATTCAGTCAAATCCGAAGGGAAAGGTGAAGATGGCTTTCTCTCCCTCTCCCCCTTGCTGAACTAAAGGTGGTCTGGCTTTGAGGTCATCTGCAACTGGCTTCCATTCTGATGTTTTTACAGCAGCTGATTAAAAGCAGGCTTTTCTTTCACTCAACTGCTTTGCTTAGGAACAGAAACAACAGGCCTGACTGACTGCTCAGCTTCCGAGGGAAGCTAGACACGCCAGTGTGGCTCTGGACCTGTGATGGGTGTGCCCAAGCCACACTAGAGGGCTGGTGCAGTGTCATGTCTCTCCCGGGAAACAAGCTGGCACAGCCCATGCTGGTAGTATTCCCTGTGTTCCCGAGTTGGGGAGGCACATGCGTGCGCCCTGCCCGATGCTCATACAGCTGCCTTTTAAGTGGCCAGGGTGGCCTGGCCCTTGCTGAGGTCCACTTGTTTATGTTGCTTACCAACTTCCAGAGAAATTTTATTGGCTGGGGAGAGTGGAGAGTTAAATAAGGCCAGAGGAGAAAGAAAAGGAACGAAAAGGCAGTTTCTGCCCCATTAGTAAACCCTGTGTGCCAAACTTCACCCTGATCCTCTTTCTGGCAGCTTTGCCCTTTTGTAAATACCGGGTTTGGGAAAAGCAGGAGGAAGGTTCTGCAGTGCAAGGTTGAGGCGATTAGCTTGCTTTCTGAGAGACGATATTTACTGTTCTAAATGAGAGAGAAATCCACTTTTATCTCTGACCACCTCTTCAGCTACTCTGATCATGGTCTTGGCAAAGACACAGGAGCTGGGTGCCCAGAGACCCTGATGAGCAAGTCAGAGATGTGAACTATTATGCAGAATGCACCCAGGACTGGCTCTGGCCATTTCAAATCTTTCTTGAGGCTGAGCCTTACCAGTGATTTAAAATGAAGTACAATGCTTTTTATTACACATCTAATTGTTAATGAGAGGAAATGCAATCAGCAACTCCTTTCCACACTCTACATGGAATCGAGGAGACTGCTGAGTCCAGAAAAGATGTGGCCATTGATGGAGCCCAGGCAATTTCTGCCCCTGCCCCCACCTTTTTTGTAGGGGGGTGTTGTTAGAAGGAGAGAGAGAAGAGTTGCAAATATGATGAGAGTACCTTCTAAGAACCCACTGCTGCCACACAGGGTCACTTGCAGCAAAAGCCTGGGTTTGAAATTTTGACTGGACAGCATTTAACTCCTCCGAGTGTGGCCATTTTCTCGCTGATTTGCCTCATGTTAACTGAGAACCTCTCTTCATAGGCTTTCTTCGCAGATGCAGCAGAGAAACAGGTTGAAGGAGAGTGGGAGAAAGGGGAGGAGGGACAGAAACAGAATGAGATGAAAGGCAAGAGGCCCAGATCTTCCAGTTGTGTATTGTTTTTCTTGCTTTTTCGCCCCAAAGGCCATACGACAGCTGTCTTCTCCTAAGCACAGTGGGGCATGGCTGGTCCTGCCAGGTGCTGGGCGTTCCTGGAGTTCACAGGGATAAACTGGGTGCTGTCTGGCTTGAAGTTGTACCCCCTGTCCCCTAGAAGTTGGATCTCACAGAAGGTATAGGGAAACTAGTTCTTCTGCTTAACAGCAAAGCAAGAGAGATTCTGGCAAAACACTAAATATATTTATAAGTCATCTTTGTCTGGAACCAAATGAGGAAAAACAGGTGCAGAGAGGAGAGGAGGGGAGGTGAGGTGAGGTTTAAAAGTTCCAATCATTCACAAAAGATAAAAGACATCTTCTGATAGCAGCATGGAAGCAGTCAGCTGTGCTGAGCAGACCATCCTGGGCCGACTGCAGACCAACTGTGTCCCAACAGGAGTCTCAGAGCCCCACTCCTCGGCTAGTCCGGGGAAATGGGTAGTAGTTTGATTGTTACTGTTGTTGCTCATCCTGGTATTGGCAGATATGTTAAATACCGCAACTTTAATGAGTCCTGTGTGAAAACAGAGCACAGAGTCATTAGTCCCTTTCCCTACATTTCTCACTTGTTCTAAGAGGAGAAGAATTTTAGCTGTCAATTGGGAGAAAGGCTCAGAGGTCCTTCCTAACACCTGCTCCCTGCCCACACCAAGCAGGAGCTTCTGTCAAGGGCTGCAGAGCCTGCCTGGGGACACGGTGGGGCTCACGGACATGCTCAGGGCTGCAGCGCCCATGCAGAGTGACTCTGACATCTTGAGATTAAGAGTCACTCTGATGGGTTGCCAAGATCTCACCTGCTCTCTGTAATGGTGGAGCAGGTGAGGCTAGCTCTGAGGTGCTGGCCTTCAGTGGCCAGAAGCACAGTTGTGCCACCAGCAGAAGTGGGGCAGCTGGATGAAGCTGTCTGGCCACTTGGCAGAGGGCCCTGGCAGAGTGGACGAGGGGAAAGTCTGAGTGTTGGAAGTGTGCACCAGACACACTCTTCAGAACGTCAAGGACGGATGTATAGGTGGTGGCTGTATTGTGGCCTGGAGATAAAGACAGAGGTTAGGACTAGAGATACAAGTTTGAGGGTCACCTACGTTAAGACAAGAGCTGAAGCCTCAGGAAGACAAAAAGCACCCCAAAAAGGAAGCTTTGATATGGAAAAAAAGTCTGAGATACACTCTGAGGGAATGTTTTTGTTTCAGGGGTAAAGAGGAGAAAGGAGACACAAACAGAGAGCCAGGAAAAATATTAAATATAGCGAAATGCCATAATAATCTCATCTGCCAAAGGAGGGGACAGGTGCGTGATGATTACGGTATTACTAACGATGACCACTTTTTACTGAGGGCTTGTTCTGTGCTAGGCTCTAAGAATTCTGACATAAGAATATGACATTTCAATGCAATCCTCACAACAGCTTTGTGAGGCAGGGACTGCAGCCCATCTTACTAAGACGGAATTTAAGGCTTTGGAAGTTGCTTGCCCAGGGACACATATCTAGGATTCTCACCTGAGCCTCCCTGTATGACCCGGCTGAGGGACAGGAAGCAGTGTGTTCTCTGTGAGAACAGTGAGCGCTGAAGTGAGTCCAGCAGGTCATGGACCACCCCCTTTAGAACCACTGCAGAAAGACGTGCAAAAAGTGTACTAAATCTGTACCTCTGCCACAGAACTAAGGCAAGTCTGGGAAATAAGAAACCATAACGACAGCAACATTCCCCACTAGTGCAGTTTCCCCAACCCAGTGATGACCTACTTGATGGATCTGAACTACTTGACACTGGGTGTGATCTGAATATATCATCACATAGATAAAGATGAAATGTAGGATGTTCTCCTGCCTCAGAGGGAGGTTGGAGACTTAAGTGGGAGAATACAAGGAGTTGTCACCAACTTCAGAGCGACCTTCAAGGTCTTTTTTTTGTGGGGTGGGTGGGGATAAGGATAAAAAAGCCATGTTTTATAATGCAATGACATTGACAAGGCAGAGCTGTGAGAAATCATCTAAGCGATGTCACAAAAAATTTTTCTACCTCCACATTATTTACTTGGTTTAAAGGCTCTCTGTTACAGGAACTGGTTTGATCTGCGAACTACAAAGTCATGGGCCTTATAGCTTACTCTTAGCTTTGAAACTGATTCAAATCTCATTTTATTTTCTTAATAATCCTATTAGATAACTGGGGAAGAAATGATTCATTCTACTACATAAGGATCATCTAAATCTAGATCAAGAATCATCTAGAACTGAGGCTAGCTACCTTGATGAAAGGCAGTGTCCAATGTGCAGCCCCAGCCCTGCCTCAAGCTGTTGCTTCACCTGCTTTACAGGAATTGGAGATAAAGGGTATGAGAAGGCTCCATGAGCTAGCAATAGACAATATTTCATCTCCTACCCACAGTGCTATGTACACAATTTTTTTTCATACCTGGGCAAATATGAGGTCACTGTATGATTATTTATCTGGAGATATAGGTGTATGTTCGAGAAGGGGAGCGGGGGGGTTCAGCTTGGGCAGCTGGATCATTTAGGAAGTCCCAGATGAGGATTGTGTCATCATGTGAACTACTGACAATCTGGAATTCATCAAACTGGAGTCGGAAAACTCTTCCAGAATGCTCCTAAAGCAGCAGAAACAAAAACTTTTGAACTACTCAAAATCAAAAGGACACAGATTCAGCAACATGTCAAAGAAGTCTATGGAAAGACTATGTGAATGACGATAATCTCTAATATTTAGCTGTTTCAAGAACACAGAGAAAAAGCAATCTGGATTAAGGGCAAAATGGAAAAAGTCAAAACACTGGGCAGTTGACTTTGTACAATCAAAGTTACGTTCACTAGAGCTGAGCCATGACAAAGAGTATGCTGGTTTCTTACTGCTAACTCTCCTTAGTTTAGGCTGAATGAGAACATTCCTCAGTACCTCCCTGGCCTTACCTTCTTTCTGTATCTGTTAGATTCCTTTAAAATCAGAGGCCAAGACTGATGACCAGTAATACGAGGTGTGCTGCTAAATGTTTATCAACTAATTCTCCCCAATTTGTAAAATGCATTCATACATTTTTATGGCGTAAAAACTGCTACAGTGGCTAATCTCAAACTATCCATGTAAGACCAACCAACTTGCAAAACTCATGAAAATTTGAGAACTGTCTCTCATAAGCAAGGTTCAAGCCTGCTCTAGTGCACACTGGCATTAATTACCACCTTGTTCAAGATGTGGAGTATTTCCAGCATCCTGAAAATTGCTCCCATGCTCCTTACTTCTCAAATTTACCTTCACCCCAATGCTTTCAGCATCAATTCATTTTTTCTGTTCCTGAATTTCATATAAATACACTCATATAGCATGTCTTCTTTTGTGCCTGGTTTCTCTTACTCAACAGTGCAAAATACCTCTTTGTTACTGCATGTAATGTTCTTTTGTAAAATTACTGGTTGCCATTCTACTAAATGAAAATACATTTAATCTTTTCTCCTGTGGTAGACATACGGGGTTGACTGTAGTTTTGGCTATTTAGTGAATCTGCTGTGAACATTTATCTTCATGTTTTTTGAAGGATATATGCTCTCATTTCACCTAGTAGTGCTGTGGGGCCACAGATGGAGCAGGTATATGTTTAGTTTAAGCATGAACAGGGAAACAGTTTTATTTTTTTTCAGTTTTATGAAAGTTGTGCCAATTTATACTCTCACCAGCAAGGTATCAAGAGTTCCAGTTGCTCCACATCTTCACCAACCAACTGCTACTATCAATCTTTTTAATTTTAAACATTTTGGTATGTTACTGGAGGTTTCAATTTGCATTTTTCTGTATGAAGCTGAGGAAGTACCTCCTCTATTCTAGCTTGTTGAAGAGTTTTTATCATAAATAGGCACTGGATTTTGCCAAATGTCTTTTCTGCATGTACTGACATAACAATGTGATTTTTCTTCTTTAGCTTTTTGATAAGATGGATTATACAGTTGAATTTTTGAATATTAAACAAGTTCTGTATACCTGGAATAAATACCACTTGGGTCATGGTGTATGCACATATATACACTAAACATCACTGGATTCATTTTGCTAATATTTTGATGAGGATTTTTTTTTTTTTCTGATGAGGATTTTTTTTTTAAAGATTTTATTTATTTAACAGAGACACAGCGAGAGAGGGAACAGAACACAAGCAGGGGGAGTGGGAGACAGAGAGGGAGAAGCAGGCTCCCTGCTGAGCAGAGAGCCTGATGTGGGGCTCGATCCCAGGACCCTGGCATCATGACCTGGGCCAAAGGCAGACGCTTAACCGACTGAGCCACTCGGGCGCCCCATCGATGAGGATTTTTTAAAAGAGTTACTTCATTTTCCTGGCATATTGCTACCTTTTAATTAAGTCTGGGTATTTTCTTTACTGTGAAATCACTAAATATAAGGACCGTGACAAGACAACACTTAGATTTTAAGCAAAGTGTTTAAAATATTACCAAAAAATCCTGCCTAATAAACTTTTATTAGTTATACAATTGTGTTTGCCTATTACCTTATTTTAAAAAATATTTTAATTTGTATCATGGTAAAAACCACATAAAATTTACCATTTTATCTATTGTTAATGTTGTATAGTTCAGTGTTGTTAAGTACATTCCCACTGCTATACAATCAATCTCTATAACTTTTTCATCTTGCAAAACTGAAACTCTATACCCATTTAACAACAACTCCCTATTTCTCTCGCCCACAACCCCTGGCAACCACCATTCTACTTTTTGGATTTGACCACTGTACCCTTTACTTACTTCTTCTAAGTGGAATACTAAGGTATTTGTCTTTTGTGACTCATCTGTTTCACTTAAAATAATGTCCTCAAGTATTATCCATGTTGGAGTATGTGACAGTATTTCCCTTCTTAAGGCTGAATAATATTCTATTGTACATATATTCTAATTCATTTATCTGCTGATGAACACTTGGGTTGCTTCCACCTCTTGGCTACTGTGAATAATACTGATATGAATATAGGAGTGGAAATACTACTTTGAGATCCTGCTTTCAGTTCTTTGGGATATACACTCAGAATTGAGGGTGCTGGATCATAGCATAACTCTACCTTTAATATTTTGAGAAACCCCATACTGCTTTCCATAGAGTTGCAGCATTTTACATTCTTTACAAGAAGTAAATGTGCTCAGAGATGAGCACCTGTGTTCATGAGACATACTGATCTGTACTTTTAATACCTTTGCTTGCTTTTGGTATGAGGTTAATGCTGGCCTCACAGAATGAGTCAGGAAGTATTCACTCTGCTTCTATCTTCCGTAAAAGATGTGAAGAATTGGTATAATTTCTTCCTTAAACTCTTGGTAGAATTCACCAGTGAGCCCATCTGGGCCTGGTGCTGTTTTGTAAAGTTATTAATTATTGATTCAATATCTTTAATAGGTATAGTCCAATTCAGATTGTCTATTTCTTCCTATGTGAATTATAGAAGATTGTATCTTTCAAGGAATTGATATTTCATCTACGTTATCAAATTTGGGGGCACAGAGTTGTTCATAGTATTCCTTGATTACTATTCTTTTTAATGTTCATGGGATCCAAAGAGACATAAAATTGGGTTTTAACATTTGGGCGTACATAAAAGCAGTTAGTTAACAAAATCCATTCCTAATAAAGATTCTCAACAATCAAGGAATACAAAGAAACTTCATAATCCCCTGATAATGGGTATCTACAAAAAATCTACAGCTAACATGTATCTATATACGTGTGCATGAAAATGGTGAAAGACCAAGCATCTTTTCCCCAAGATAAGGACAACCACTCTTACCAATTCTCTTGAACATTGTACTGAAGGTCTTAAGTCAGTACAACGAAACAAGGGAAATGAAAGGTACACATATTGCAAAAGAAGTAGCAAGTGTATTTCTATATGCTTGTAATGCACAGATCAGAAATTAAAAATTTTAAATACCCCCAAATTAAAATATCATTTATAACAGCACTAAAAATATGAAATATTTAGTGATAAATATGACAAAAGATGTGTCAGACCTTTACACTGAAGGCTATAAAACATTGTTGAGAAATTTAAAGACCTAAACAAAAACGCTCCATTTGTTTTTAATGTCTTTGTTCATGGACCAAAAGGCAGTGTTGTTAAGAAGTTATTTCTCTCCAAACTGTTCTAGATCCACCAAATCCAGTGAAAATCTCATATTTTATTTTATTATTATTATTTTTTTGGTTGTTAAAATTGGCAGATTCTAAAATTCACAAGAAAATTCAAAGGACCCAAAAAACTTTGAAAAGGAACGAAGTTAAAGGATGTACACTTCGGGAATTAATAAAAAGTTGCAGTAACCAAGAAAGTACGATACTGGCATCATGACAGACAAAAAGATCAATGGACCTGAATAGGTCCATAAGTAGACCCACATAATATAGTCAATTGATTTTTGACAAAGCTACAGAAGGCAATTCAGACGAAAAAAGATAGTCTTTTGAATAAACAGTGCTGGAATATTGGATATCCATATAACTTTGATCCATACCTGTACCATCTATAAAAATGGACTCAAAATGAATCACAGACCAAAATATAAAGCCTAAAACTATAAAAATTCTAGAAGAAAACACAGGGGAAGATCTTCGCAACTCTGGATTTGGTAAAGATTTTTTTTTAGATATAACTGCAAATGACACAATCCATAACAGAAAAAGCTAATACACTGGACTTAACAAAAATTAAGAATTTCCAAAAGGTATTCTTAAAAGAATGAAAAACAAAACATGGACTGGGAGAATATATTTGTGAATCACCAATCTCAGAAAGGACTTATATTATCCTGAATATATGATAGAAATCTTAAAACTCAGTAAGAAACCCAACCAATTAAAAAAATTAGCAGGAGTGCCTGGGTGGCTCAGTGGGTTAAGCCTCTGCCTTCACCTCAGGTCATGATCTCAGGGTCCTGGGATTGAGCCCCTCATTGGGCTTTCTGCTCAGCAGGGAGTGGGGAGTCTGCTTCCTCCTCTCTCTCTGCCTGCCTCTCTGCCTACCTGCGATCTCTGTCTGTCAAATGAATGAATAAAATCTTAAAAAAAAAATAGCAAAAGATTCGAACAGATACTTCACCAAAGTAGATACACAGATGGCAAATAAATGCATGAGATGATGCTGTACATTATTAACATTAGGTATATGCAAATTAAAATCACAATGAGATATCACAACACACTATTAGAATGACTCAAAAACACTGTACTAAGTATTGGGGCATGTGGAGTAACTGGAACTCTCATGCACTGTCACATGATAAAACCGTTTTGGAAAATAGGCAGTTTTAAAAAATACAAAACATATACAACATATTACTTAAACTATTCTGTTCTTATCAATTACCCCAGAGAAATGAAAGCGTATGTTCATTTCACTGCACACAAATGTTTATAAAAACTTTATTTATAATAGCCCCAAACTGGAAACAACCCAAGTTTTCATCAACTGGCAAAAGAATAAACAAAATACAGTATAACCATACAGTAAAGTACCTACTCAGCAATTTTTAAAAAGCAATGAACTATTGATATAAATCAACAACATGGGTGAATCTCAAAATAATTAAGCTTAGTGAAAAGAGATAAGACAAAAAAGAGTAAATACCATACTGTATGATTCTGTTTATAAAACCTAGAAAGTACCACCTAATCAAAAGGCAGATCAGTGGTTACCTGGGGATCGGAGTAGCAGAAAATGGGGTGGGATTGGAAGGAGAAATTACAGAGGGGGCATGAAGATATGTTCATTATCTTGGTTGAAGTAGATGGTTTAACTGGTATGTACACATATCAGTATTTATTGAGTTGTACACTTAAAATATGTCCTCTATATTTTATGTCGATTTTATCTCAATAAGTCGGTTTTTAAAACTTACACAGACAACTCAATAAATGAATGAGGACAAGATATGAAAAGATACTGCATAAAAGAAAAGCAAATAAAAAGATGTTCTACACTATTAATTATCACAGATGCAAATTAAAACTACAACCACTACACACCGACTCAAATGGCTATGATTCTTAAAAAGCTGACAATACCAAGTATTATCAAGGATGTGGAAAAAAGGAAAAATGGGACTCTCATACATTCCAGCAGTGGAAATACAAAATGGTTTGCATTTGTGAACTCCCAAAATGCCACTTTGGGAAACAGCCTGTAGTTTCTTTCAAATTTAAACACACACTTATCATAGGATCCAGAAATTGCACTCCTAGGTATTTACCTTAGAGGAAGGAAAACCGTATGTATACACAAAGATCTATAAGGCAATGTTTTCAGCATCAAGCGTTCCAAATGTCCTTCAGCTGGTGAGCAAATAAATAAACTGGCTCATCCACACCGTGGACTACTACTCAGCAGTACTAAAGAACAGAGCACGAACACAGGCAGCAACATGAACGAATCTCAGAAAGCTACACACTATATGATTGACTTTACAGGACATAGTGAGACAGCAGAAGCATTGGAAGAGATCAGATGAACAGTTGCTGGGGTGGGGGAGAGGGGATTAATATGAAGGGGCATCATTTTTGGGGTGGTGGAAATGTTCTAGATCTCGGTTGAGGTGTTTTACACACTGCGAAATTCAGAAAAACGTGAAAATCTGAAATACTGAAAAAGGGTAAATTCTGCCGTATATAAATTATTACCTCACTTAGACTAATTGTGAATGAATGAAAATACCCATTTCAAAAAACATGTGTGAAACATGCAGATAAGGCAGGTCTGGTGCTGCAAGAATGAGCTTTAAATCCAACAAGGAAGACAAAGAAATGCCTGCCTCTCTCCCTCTCTCTCGATTCTCCAGAGCAGAGACCACCAAATGTTCAGAGCTAGGATTCAGAATACTGGGCTTCAAATGCTAGCTCTCATCTTTTTCCTGCGTTGCGCTCCCTGGTGCCCCCCCTAATCTTCTTTTTCAAATGGCAGCAGCTTTTAACCTTAGGCCATTTTCTCATCCGGGCATTTGGTGAACACCATGATAAAGAATTTTAGTGCTTTCAAAGGTGACTTTCCTCCTCTTGAGTCACTTCTTCCTTCAAATGTCAAGATGTTCATGGCAAGGGGGTATATGAGGAATAAAAGCAGTGGGATTCACGTTGCTGGAGGCAGCATGCCTCGAACAGGCTGCATAGCTAGGGGGCTGACCGGGGGCTCCCACAGGCTCCCACGGCACTTTTTGCAGGCACAGGTGTGCAGGTCCTCAGCTTCTGGACAGGTTCCAATTTGAGTAATTATGCTCTCTTTCCCTAAGTACCCCCTACCGTTTCTGGTGGATACAGAATTCTTACTCACTTCCTGTACTAAACTGTGGTGTAAAGTTGCTGTGCAGCTGTTAAACAGCTGCCACGCTCCTCTCCATATATAGCCTCTAAAGCACTTTTGGATGAAAGGCGCTATATAAACATATTTTATTGTCATGTATTGGTTGCCTTTCCACTTAGTAGTAGGTTTTGTGAGCTTCTAAGTATCAAATCCAGATCTGTATTCCACAGCACATCAATGTTTAATTTCTTCTCCTTCCTGTTCCCCAACCCCCTCTAAACAATGATACTCTTACCACAAGGGTCCGTAGACAGAGTGTCCCTGCAGGAGCACGGGGGTCCAGAGCAGCTACAAGATCCCACACTTTAATTTTTCTAAAGATCAAAAAGGGGACAAAATCTTAATTAAAAGCAAAATTAAGGAAGAATAGCAAAAAGTCATGGCAATAAATATGTATGCTGAATGTGATTTATATGATAAATGCAGTTCACAGGAATATATAAAAACTTTTTTGTTTAGACTTGGTTCTTGCATTCATTCTTGGATAGAGGCTATTGGTCTTAACGGGAAAATGTATGGGTTTAACCTAAACACCAGAAACAGGTTAGCTTTAACCAAGCCAAAGATAGTGAATGGTAGAGTTACACCACACTTTGTGGCTGGGAAGAGATCTTATACATTAGATGTCTTAATGATATAAGAGGTTACTTAGACCTAGAAACCTGTAATTCTGAGGCATCTTCTTTCTGGTCAATTCTAAGATGGTGCATGTAACATGTACCAGACAACTGGAGCCCACTGAAGAACTATGTAGTTTATACAAGCAAATTCTCATATTTTGATTTAAGTAAGAAAAGTTTAGCCCTTCTGAAAATCAAACATATAGTCATGTCTCCTCAAGGTAAATAACAGACAAAATCCAAGAAAGATGGCAATAGATCAAAACCAGGGCGATGAAACAGGGCACCTGGGTGGCTCAGTGGGTTAAGGCCTCTGCCTTCGGCTCAGGTCATGAGCCCAGGGTCCTGGGAACGAGCCCCGAGTCGGGCTCTCTGCTCGGCAGGGAGCCTGCTTCCTCCTCTCTCTCTCTGCCTGCCTCTCTGCCTACTTGTGGTCTCTGTCTGTCAAATAAATAAATAAATCTTTAAAAAAAAAAAAAACAAAACCAGGGCGATGAGAAAATATGACATAGCTGGAATATGTCCTCATACTCTGAACAATTTCCCATGGGTAGAACAGTGATGGCCGACTTAAAGCAGAGGGAATGGTCTATTCCTCCTGTGTGAGTTGTCTCTACCACTATAGCCAGCTCCTAAACTAAGCTAATATTTTAAGGTAGTTTCTGGTTTTTAAAAAGCTGTCAGTATGTGAACTACAGCCTTCTACCCCTCACGTTACGCACTCTGATAAGAAGAAATGATAAGGAGGCCTTCAGAAGTGAATACACTTTTGTATGAGTTTACTATGTGTTTAGCAGTACTGGACATGGGATCCATTCACAACATGAATGGATTCTAAAACCACTGGAAATTAGACCAAAGAAAATAAAGATTACTAAACTTGTCACTGAAATGCTAGGAGAAGTGAAGACAAGAGAGCTGCACTTTTAGGAATTATTCAGAGAGATCCAAATTCAAGAGCCTATCACACTATGCCCCAAAGATACTGCCTTCAAATATTTCAGTTTTATTAAGTCATTATTTTACACACATATGCTGGTATACTGGGTTTCCCCAGTTTGTTTTATAGGGTAAAACAGACAAATGTATAACCAAATAACTAAAATGTTAATGAAAATCAAGAGCAAACAAGTGCAAATAAATGACTGGGAAGAACATTTTAGAAAAATAAACAAAGGAGAGGAAAACACATGGATTAGACACAAGAAATATTGTATCAGATCCTTTCTGTGAGATCCAAATGTTTCAGAGTCAGGTTAATACTATGTTTAACATCCTCAGGGAGAAGGGATTAAGATGTACAGTTTTTTTTTAAACCCTGTTATCAAACTCACCCATCATAGGCCCCACTGACTATCCTCTTGTTATCAAATCGAATACAGCGCACCAGTTCCTCATGGCCTTCTAATACTCGTAAACATGCACCACATTCTATGTCCCATAATCTGAAAGAGAAAATTAAGTCAAGTGAATTTTCATGTACTCTTTTCTAAGCTTGGCATATTGTAATAATATACTTCTTATGTTTTAAAAAAATCCCCCAAAATAAAATCAATCAACATTCATTCAAAAATGTATTGCTTTCAATGTAATTTATTTCCTTTCTGCTTTATAACTTGGGCAGAAAAAGTGTATGATTTAAGTTCAAGTGAAGTATATATTTTCAAAGCACAATGCTTTTATACAATCCTGCAAACAGGGTCTGCAAGGCATAAAAAGGATGAATTCAATGTACCCAGTTGCCTGTGAAGGAAATGACCAAGCCAAGAAAAGTAATGCTTCCTGAAATCACCAATAAGAACAAGATGTAGAGTGCCACGATATTCTGCCTTCACAAAGCATGTCCACCTCTGTTACTAAGGACACTCTGTTTTCACCCACTGTCCAGGACAGTTTTTCTTTATAATGGAAACAAAAAGCAAGTTCTCAAAAACATTTATATACTAACTTAAAAAGCTGGCAGTGCCTGGCTGGCTGTCAGAAGAGTGTGAGACTCTTGATCTCAGGGTTGTGCGTTAGTGAGCCCCATGTTAGGTATAGCTAATTAAGATTACTTAAATAAAATCTTAAAACTGCATGATTTCAGACTGAACCAAATAAAATGATAATTTCTTTAGATAAAATACAGTTTTGTTTTTTAAATGGCCTTTTCACCTTAGTACTTTTTGAAGGAAGGGAGAGGGTTGATAAATCTTCCAAATTCTATTTGTATCTCTGTCAGTCACCTTTGTGAAGAGAAAACACTAAAAAGTATTTCAATCTGTGGATTCTTCATAATTTCAAAGACTGGCAACTCCCTGGATAATTACGTAATGCAAAGAAAACAAAAGTGCACAATATGTAGTAGGGAAACAAATCTTTTCTTTCTTCTTCTTCTTTTTTTTTTTTTTAAGAACACTGGTGGAGAGAAAAGGCCGTTGGCTATTTATTAGCACTTTTCAACTGTACACAGGAGGAATTTAAAGAGGAGGGCCTTCAACCTCCAACTACTTATCATTCTTGTCCACTTCTTCATTCAAGCAGTGCCTTTAAAACAGGTCTATCTGGTAATAAAACTATTACAGGAAGAAAACATATCAACAAACGGTTTTGCTGTGCTTTCTGCTTGGGGCAAACTTTTCTCTTTTGGCCAACTTTTTTTTTTTTTTTTTAAAGATTTTATTTATTTATTTGACAGAGAGAGATCACAAGTAGGCAGAGAGGCAGGCAGAGAGAGAGAGGAAGAAGCAGGCTCCCTGCTGAGCAGAGAGCCCGATGCGGGACTCGATTCCGGGACCCTGAGATCATGACCTGAGCTGAAGGCAGTGGCTTAACCCACTGAGCCACCCAGGTGCCCCGTTTTTTGGCCAACTTTTGACCTATGAGAAGCTACAGAAAGGAAAAACATCTGGGGCGCCTGGCTGGTTCAGCTGGAGACAGGAATGACTCCTGATCTTAGGGTTTTAAGTTGGAGCCCCATGCTGGGGGTAGAGATTACTTAAAAATACAAAACTTAAAAAAAGAAAAGAGAAGAAAAATATTTTATTAGAAACATAACACACTCAAAGATAACACACCCAGACTTCTGTGTGCTAACAATGAAAGGCAGGGTAACAGTGATCCCTTCTGGGTAAGAGCACCTGCTGCTCACCTAATAGTGTTGTCAGATGAGCCACTCACGACCAGTCTGTCTCGGTACTGCAAACAGGCAATGCCGCGTTTATGTCCATTTAAGGTCCTCACAAATTCACAAGTACTTGTGTTCCATACCTGAAACAGAAATAGCATTTGGCAGTTGATTTGGTGCTTTTACTAGTAAGATCTGTGGCAACTGGAGCCTTGGGAAAGCAGAAAATAGCACTGAGCCAATAGCGGGAAGACAACTTCTCAAACCACACCAAATCAAAAACAGAGAGGGGAAAACATGGGCAAGTTTAATTCACAACAACAAAGGGCTAATTTATAGTTGGCTGCTATCACATGAGAATTCCTCAAATTGATTTACTCGTATGGGACTAATCTCGTTTGCAGCCAAATTTTCTTTCTTTCTTTTTTTAAGATTTTGTTTATTTGACAGAGATCACAAGTAGGCAGAGAGGCAGGCAGGGAGAGAGAGGGGGAGGAAGCAGGCTCCCCACTGAGCAGAGAGCCCAATGTGGGGCTCGATCCCAGGACCCTGAGCTCATGACCTGAGCCAAAAGCAGAGGCTCAACCCACTGAGCCACCGAGGAGCCCCGCAGCCAAATTTTCTTGAAGCTAAATTTACCCCTGCCCTTCTCGTACTCACCATTATTTACAGGAATAAGATACCTAAGATTTTCATATAGCTTGTCTAACTTGTTGCCTTTTTACACACAGACTACTGTCTGAATATTAAATTACTCTACACTGATGTTTAAATATGAAATTTTGTTTGTTCAGATTTTCACATGAACTCCCTTACTCTAAGTTGGGGAATTACTGAAAAATGCCTCATTACCTTTATAGTCCTATCTCCAGATGCAGAAACGATGTACTTGTCATCAAAATCTACAACATTGACAGCAGCTCGGTGTCCGACTAGCACTCTCCGGAGGGTGATGTCAGTTGGGGAGGCCATATCCCATACAGCAATGGAACGGTCTTTGGAGCACGTCACCATCATGCCATTATTGAAACGCAAGTGCAGGACTGCTTCACAATGGTGAATCAATGTGTTTAGCATTTCACCTGTATTTACATCCCATACCCTGAAACAAACAACATTAAAAAGGTTATCTGAGGTTTCGATGGTGCTCCTGGCTATAATCCTATTTGGCCACCACATCATTCCCTATCCATCCTGCCCCATTTTCATAATTAGCAGCTTTGAGGCTGAGCTGAGGTGAAGAGTTCTGATGGACCATGGGGGAAGTCATAGACAGAGGGCTGGACTAGGAGAGCAGGAAAAGGAAGGGACAGGATGCTGCCAGTGTGAAACCCTTAAGACAAACTACCTGAAATCTAGGTGAGTTATGGGGAATAGGAATGAAGATGTAACCACGATCACCTACCAACTGGGCCCAGACTTCAAGATGATTATAAAACTTCTGACATTTAATCTGATACCTTTAATGAGATACATTTTGAAGTAGGAATCTGATCCATAACAGTAGCAATTGTGTTCCATGGGTAGCTCTCAGGAAACAGAACTAACATGGGCCAAGAAGCTTCTGTAACAGACTGACTTAGTACTATGGATTTGAGCCCATTACCCTGGATCTTCAATTTTACTATAGGCAGGCCAGGCACAAGATGAACTACACTCTAAGTTTAAGGTCCCATTTCTGTGTCTTGAATAGGGGTAGAGATAAAAAATAGCCATCCCATTATAAAGAGGGACTTACAGCAGCAGAGTGTGGGATGTTTGGATAGCCTAAGAATTTTGTGTGATGATATATTTAACTTTGATTACTCCATTTTTATGTATTCACTTAGATTTTCATAACACATTTCCTTTTCCAATTTAACCCCATCTTTTAGAAAATCATTTTGTCCCTTATCCTGATGAGGGCGGCTCCGAACCTCACCCCACCGAACCTGACTTAGGTTCTAGAACTTCATCAATCCTATAAATGATGTTAGCCTCTACAATGATTAGCTTCCCTGAGGCACTCCATAGCATCAATAAATGTTAAATGTCGATAACTATAAGAACTGAGTTTGCTATGCCTTTAAGTCAAAAGACAAGAAACAGGAACAGCCTTTTCTCTTCACAGAGGATAATTTCAAGTGGTAAACATTTAACTTTAGAGAGTCTAACAATGCAGTTAACTGCCTTTTTCCTTTTTTTTTTTTTTTAAGTTACTTTTGATGCATTATGTTTGCTAAATCCTTTAGCTTAAGGCAAAACTCCTAACAGAGGTTTCCAGCAGTGTTGCTGGTACCCAGAACTCAAGCTACACTGGACTCCAGCAGCATAATGGCTGTGTCATCAAATCACTAACGCCTCTGGAAATTGAAGGCCCCTCCCTGAGTAAAGCTTGCAATTAAAAACTGCAGAGACAGCAGGGGAGGGGCTGGCAAAGAGAGAGCATTGCTCACCTGTACACATTTTAAAGGAGATAATGCATGCCTATACCACAGTTATAACCACCTGAAAAGAGGCTTTATTCCATTCACATCATTCCTCTGTGAGCTGGTTTTTGTAAAGAATGCAAAGTCTACCAAGTTTCTGTAATGGATGATTCCCCCAAATTAAACAGAATATGTAGTTTTCTTCAGTGTGCAAAAATGTGAACTTGCCTCAATCATTTCTTTTTTTTTTTTTTTTGCCTCAATCATTTCTAAATCAAGGTTTCTAGGTGGACCAACAATGATGTGGAGAATTGATGGCTTATTCCTCTTTAGTTAGGAAGCTTCAGAACTGTGTTCATGCAGCTATATACCAAATTACTATCTATGACAAATAAAGAGCAGATCTGACTTTCCAGAGATTAAAATCATTTGAAATTTTCTACCTGACTGTGGAATCCGATGATCCAGTTATGATCACCCTCTCATCATACTGGAGACACAGGACAGAACCCGTGTGGCCTGTGAGAATTCGCTTGCATTCCAACGTGCTTTTATCCCAGATCTAGGATGGCAAACAAGATCCTTTTGATCAATGTGATAATGGGGTGCTGCTGAGACTTGTTGGCTCTATTATGTGTTTGATTCTCCGAAAGAATCAAAGCCCAGAGCAATGTAGAATGCATTCTTTTCTATAGGTATAGCTAAGCACTATATATATGTGTAGCTTTAATACTAATGCAGACTTTATCCTTTTCATTAAAGAACAGGGGTAGGCTATAATTATGTGAGGCCCAAAGGAGCAATAGCACATTCAATGCACTTTAAGAAGAGAATTTAACCCTAGGACTATCTATTTGTACATGCTTTCTGGCGGGAAGCAGGTAACTGTCCTTTAAGGAAATGATTCAGGCTTTGGGACTGGAAACAACCTAAAACTCATTTACTTTCTGGAAATAATGCTTAGATATGATGTTCAGACTGCCTTATTAATGTGGACACACTTGTTCATTCACCCACCTTCCCATAACTAAACAGACCTCACCTTGATTGTGTTGTCTCGAAGGCCGCTGACTATCTTTTGATCATCATACTGTAAACAGTAAACCCCTTTGCTTGTTTCACTTCGGCAGTGGATTCTCTGTAAACTATGTCTTCCACATCTCCAATTAGATTCTATTGTCTGAGGGAAGGAATGGTAAAGAAGTAATTAGGAAAGGACCAGGACTAAGTTCTTATCTGACTTTCATGGCAACCAATGACAAATGTTCAATGCTTCACTATATTAAATACAAAGACCTTAAGGCAACTAAAAATGTTTTTAAAAAGCCACTGTTTAAAATTGCATAGCATTTTTCCATTTGCAAAGTTATTAAAGATTTATTTTCTAGAGCTCTCCCACATATAACTCATTCAATTAAATGATAAACTGGTGGAAAAAGGATAACAGAGGTCAAGCTATAAACTACATAAGGTTATATGCTCAGTGCTCCTCATACATATGTAGTGGCCATTTCTACTACTAAACTTCCAGGGAGGCTCAATTCAGAAGATATCTGAATATCAGATTGTGTAAGTGCAACTTTAACAGTCTCACTGCTATTGCATGAAAATACATCTCTGCTCTCTCATTTAGCTACCAGTAAACAATCTTTAAAAGCTTTAAAATTTTTTGCCTGGCAATTTAGTATATTTTACCTGCCCTATTTACCAAAAATAACTTTATTGGGCAAATACTCAAATATACGTAGATTCTTACCTCAATGTCTTGTATAATTTTAGGATAAAGTGCTCTGTAAAAAGAGTTGGGAGGAGCATTCCCATCAGGAGGTTTGTTTTTGAATAAATACTGTCCCCTAAAAAAAAATATTTCCCAATAAAAAATCACAATATTATACATTTACAAGGAGCTTCACAGTTCTTCAAAGTGTTTTCACAGTTACCATTCCATAAGATATCTATGACTAGCCTGGAAAGGCACAAAGCTAAGCCTTATTTCAGGAGTCCCATGCCAAGGAATAACTTTCTAGATTCTAAGGAACTAACTAGGTTAATACTATCAACATGATGATTTGCAGTATAGCCATCAGAGTATAATATTATAAGATCAACAAACAGAATATGTATAACCAGAACTTATCAACTCATCTTTCAGACCTCTGTAACACATAGATGCACTGGTCTTATCTTTTCAAAGTTTTATTGGTGATGAAAACTACTATCTCTGAACTGGGCACATGGCCCCAGTTTTTTTGTTTGTTTTTTTCCCCACTGAGTAAGTCTGTGCCTATGTCAGTGGAGCCTAGCATCATGGGCAGTGAGAATGTCTCTGTTATGGAGATCATTTTTTCTAGTCTGAACTTACACAGGGTAAGGTGGAGTGGCAGCTCAGGCGCCCAGGCTGTTCATGATCAGCATAGCTATGCTTTAAAAGCAGCAATTCAGTTCATTTCGACAGAAAACAAAGGGAACACAGGAGTGTCCAGCAGCAGGTACAGAAGAAGACGAAAATGCCTAAGAGCACTGTGCTCTCAAGTCTAAGGCTTGACATTCTTTCACAGGTGTGTTCCCGGCTATGCACATACGTACATGCATTTTATTGCCTTTGCTGATCCCAGCGAGCAACATTTGTTAGCATCTCCTTCCTTATGACAGCACATCTCTGGAATACTCATATCCCAAGCTAGATCTTTGCTACAAAAAAAATCAGTAAATGGCAATCACTTCCTGCTGGGTAAAAAATTTAATTCCTCATCCTGAAGTTAAGAACTCACCAAACACGGTGTGGAAGCTAGTAAACCCCTCTATGGGTGTACTAACTGCTGTTCTCACTGGCACCGTGCCTTGCAAAGTGGAGATAGGCAGAAATGCCTCTGAGTGTAATCCTGGCACCAGAGAAATCATGTTTTCTCTGGGCCAGTCATCCACTCCTCCCTCTATAGCTCTATTACAATATAATTAATTGTTCAGTGTCTCCAGGAGCGCTTCTCCCCTGCCCTCTTCCTATTATACACCTTGAAAATTAGTTGAGAAAATTTCCTATCAGGAAGGTAACTGTCTTTCAGTTCTGTGAAATCTGTAATGGAGAAGCTAAAATAACAGTTTTTAAAAGGGAGCTAATAGGAGCAAGAAACATGATATGCCAACATAAAGGGCAAATAAGACACATTATGAGGTAATTCTAGGTTACAAGTACACTTCCCTGAACAATCTTATCCTGTGTAAACACACTGCAAGCAAACAATAGATTTTGCATGAAGAAATTTATAGTCTGGTTAATAAATGTAACTTGGTAATTTCAATTCCAACATCCTATCATGAGGTAAGAATCACTACATTTGTATTGCAGGTAAATAAATCAAATGTCATGGAGATTAGGTAGCTTGTTCAAGGTCACATAGCCAGCAAGTAGACCTGGAATTTGAATCTAAGTCTAACTTCAGAGCCTACACTCTTACCTACTTTATTGTCTCCCAGGGCCCACCATCCCTCATAGATTCCTGTCCCCCCTTTTCATCTTTGGTAATTGAATACAGGCACCCCAGGATTTTCTTCATACATAATGAAACTTATCTCTACCTCCCAAGAAAAGAGAAACCATATAAGCCTCTGATCTCATGCTGGCTAAAGTATCTAAATTTCTTTCAAGTTAAAGGTGCTACAAAAAAAGTGTTAAAAATCAGTTTTTCAGTCTAGATCTGTGTTGTAAGTCAAAACCTTTTATGATGGAAGCTTCTGACAACAGGGACCACTTCTATGTGAAATGCCTAGTACCTCTGAGAATGTGAGTACATGATAAATGCTAAATATTAAATTTAGAATGTTATCGTAAAATGTGATCTGCTGATTAAGAAAATGGACTTCCCCAAGTGATCTTTTATTACACTTTTAAGAGTTACCATTACTGAGCAGAAAGAGCGCATTCAATATTATTCAAGACAGAAAATGAAAAGAGTTCATGTCATGAACTCTGTCATATAGATACAAAATACAACAGTGGAGTAGAATTTAAACCTGAAGTTTCACTACAGAACTATATTTACTTTTTTTTTTTTTGGTTGGAGGAAATGAAAGAAACTTTCAAAGCCAGCATCTGGGGAAAGGTATGACAGAAAGATTTTATTGACACAGTAGGCTTAGTAAAACAATCTGAAAGAAGATGAGAAAGTGATCATAGATTAAATTTTTTTAAAAAGTTGGGGAGGACACTAACACAAGAAGAAAGGCAACATTTAAAAATAGAAGCAGCCAGAGAAAAGTCAAGGGACTATTAGTGGAGGTCTTCATGGGGTGGACAAATACTTGTAATTTCATGGGGCTTTATCAAGCTAAGATGACAAATGTGGCTTAAGACAAAGGAATATGGTCTCAACTCTGAAGGATACTCAGAAGAACAGGAATGGGTTCCTGTGATTGAACATATAATGGAAAAAGTAATAAAATTAATACTGGATCCTAGATTATTCCTTAGTCATCCCTTCACATACCCCTTTAAAAGGCCAAAAGGCCATCTTTTCAATGATCTTGTTTGTTTTCTTTCTTTATAACTAATGTAAAAGATCCTGCTATTTACTGCCACCGCCAAGCAGGAGCCTACACTTATCTTTGGCATTTTCACATGCATCTGCCCAAATGTGCCCACCTACTTCTTCTTGCCTTTAAAAAAAGAATCTGTGAACTCCCAATGTCTGATAAAGATTTACTATTATTTAAGTCCAAATGTGAGCAAAGTGTATTTTAACAGGGAAGAAAACCTTTATCACTATGGGAGTGAATCCCTGTGATAAGAGATTTCAGGCCAGAAGTTCCAATTTAAAGGACCTTCTTTTCTCCTTCTTTTTTTTTGTTCTTTTCTTTTCTCTTCTTTTATTTTCCCATGAGGGGTAGTGGAATATTCCTAGCTACCCTAAAATTCTCCCATGTCAGCAACTGCTCTATATCTAAGGCTGGTCCTGACATGCTTAACAAAATGATGGACTTGGAGTCCCATATAACTATATACTTTCTTGCCTTTTTAAACTAGAAAGAGTTTATTTCCAAAGTATAAAGTAAGTTATGAAAGGCTTTGATTTTTCTATACAGTAAAAATAAAAACATATCTGAGAAGAATAACATTTATTCATTTATTCATTTCTATATGCTTTCATTTATTCATTTCTATATAGCCAAACAACTGCCTGATGTTTGCTTCCTTTAACTGAATTTGAAAGAAATTTTAAAGTCTTCTTAGTCAGAATGACAAAAATTTCTTGAAGCACTTAGTATAATACTTAGAGGTCATTATGTTTATAATATATTAATGAATTTCAAAGCTGCAAAAAAAAAAAAGAAGCCAACTATATTTTAATGAAAATTGCTAAGAAAAGCTGATCCTCTTTTTTTAACTGTTTTGTATCTTTTTATGGTCCAAGATAAATAATTGATAAAATTAATTGCTCAGGAGATCCCTGAGCACACATATACCTGCTGGTGCATATCTATCAGCTAAAATACTTACTATGTCACCTTTATTTTACTTATGAAATATTCACACCTAACTTTCTTATAGTGACATTCTAGAGATATCCTCTGAGAGGAAATTACATACAGAAGGTATCTTCTGTAAGTTCTAATGAAATGGTACCTGTATGTTAAAAGAACAACAAAACTGGTGAAGTCTCTTAGGCTGCTAACTATATAATGCCTTAAGGAATTTGGGATTGAGCAGTACAATCTTGACAAAATATGGATCTTATGAAGAAAAAGTGATATACTCTAGATCCCACACTTCACTCTTTCTGATGACTAGAGTTCTTATTCTAGTTGAGTGTAAAAGTAATTTTGATTACAAAGGTGAGAAAATACCACAGGCATGGATTAAAGACAAGAAATCTTCAGGGTCCTGGGATGGAGTCCCGCATCGGGCTCTCTGCTCAGCGGGGAGCCTGCTTCCCTCTCTCTCTCTCTGCCTGCCTCTCTGCCTACTTGTGATCTCTGTCTGTCAAATAAACAAATAAAATCTTTAAAAAAAAAAAAAAAAAAGAAATCTTCCCGAGGAGAAAATACTTATTTGTTCAGGATTATTTCAGGCATCTGATGGCTTCTGTGTGATTTTAAAGTCATCTGTCTTACAAACTGCCTCTCAGCCCTTTGTCAGGACACTAGTTTCTGCCCAGAGAACAGAATGCTCTCAACGGAAGTCAGTTTTTAATAATTTTTTTATAAAACCGTATTAACACATTATGATGTCATTTATCAGTGATTGGTCAGAAGAAAAATGCCTAAGTACATGTACAACTATTTTACATTTTGTACTATAAACCAGCTAAATCACATATTAATGATAAGCACTAGTTCCCAGTGTTATTCCAAAGATTCTGAATGGCCAGGTCCTGAAGTTCATCTGTAATAGTAAGAGAGTTAAAAGGCTTACCACCCTCTTCGTTCCGCCAGGCCTCGCCACAGAGAATCTGTCCTGACCATCCTCTCGATGAGCTTCTTCCATAACATGCCATCAGATGTCACTCGGTACCATTCCTTACACACAAGTTCAGCAGCACATAGTGATTTGGCATCCAGGTATGACAGAATGTTCTCAGCAATGTGATCCAAACCCCGAGCTGTTGGGGGAGGGGGGTGCAGGCAAAGAAGAAGAATATAGGTGGTGTATGATTTTTTACAAAAGGTCCTTGAAAACAGAATAGCATTCATTCTGCTCCGAAGGCACATCATTGTCCCTAGTGTGGTCCAGTTTCTTTTTCAAACAGAAACTTGGGTAAAATGAGTGTCAATAATTTTTCCATAAGGTTATAGAAATGAACAATATTTTCCATCTTCCTTTAGATAAGGAAGTTAAAGCTAACAACCAGCAAACCCCCCAAGACATTAAAAATAAAAAGGATTCCAGAAAAACAATTCACATCTATCTATATGGATTTCAGCACTAGGGGATGTTCTATGGATGGCATCTCAAAGTCTGTGATTCAGACCCCCCCAAATCTCTATATTAGGTCCATTTCTCATTCTCTTTCTATTACTGCTGCAGTTCCAAAGCTGTTCAGTAAAAGAAATATCCTTTAAATGTACTGGGGGAGAGGCACTAAGTCAGAATGTGCTGGGTTATAGAATTTTGGGCATGTAGAAAGGAGAAGAAGGAAATACAAACTGGTAATAGGAACATCCCGAGAGGAAAGACAGAGAGGTTTGTTTAAGTTCAAGTATGACTTTAATTTCAGATGTTTAAAAAAACTACATTTGAGAGTAGTTGCTGCTATAAAACCTAAATGACAGTTGGCCAAACAAAAACAAAAACAAATAAATAAAACAAAAACAAAAAACACCCCAGACCAATAAATAACTTGGTTAGCATTTCAGAGACCATTTTGTAGAATGTACAGAGGAAAACAGTGGAAGTAGATCTTGGGCTGACTAAACTGGATGGGCTTCCCAATTAAAATACTCTACCACCCAAATCTGTAACTGAGGCCTCAGAGGAATAGATCCTATAAAATAGGATGATCATACTAATAAAGCTTTTGGCTGCTGTTCTAATTCACAAGTGAGACAAACACATTCAAAGTTACTTCTCTTTCAGGTTACATATCAGAGGTTTGCTGAAGACTTAAATAGTGCAGAAGGATTCCTTCATACTCTGACTCCCTGAGGCACAAACTTAACAAATAGGAAAGGCATTTAGTGCCTTTCACTCGAAGCACACAAAGACACACTTGGACGCCATTAGCAACAATCAAATGTGCTTAAACATTATTCTAATTATAAAATTGTATGGATATCAGTCACATTTTTCAGCAGATTTGGAAAAGAAAGCATTAAATGGATTTTGTTTGGCTGACATCACATGTTCATATTTAAGCACAAGCAGATGGAGGCATCCATCACCTAATTCTTATTAAAGGAAAATGACTATAAGCCAATTAAAGATATAATAATTAGTTCTTCATGCAAAAAACAGTGATGGTACAGTTCCCGCATGTTTAAATTGAAACTTTCCACACCATCAGAAGTTCCCAAAATCCATTCCTGTGTTTTTAATGGCTATCATCAAATTGTTCCTGATCTTTCACTATGTCCCTACAGTAAGTCTTTGGAAGTAATTTCACCTAACACTCCAAACAAACCCATTACATTAATTGATTATAGGCATTTTTTTGAAGTAGTTTGGTTTACTAAATGTAGCCAGATGGTGTAGGTTTATACGTTAAAATGGTCATAAAACATTAGACTGATGATTTAATATCTTAAAAAATGGTCAATAGATACACACCAGGGATCAGGATTAGGCAAACAACACACAGGTCTAATCAACTCCTGTTCAGTTCTTAGTGGTATATGCTTGAGATAGTGGCATGTCTTGATAATTGGGGAGAGCACAATAATGAGGTACACACAGATTGTTCACACAATGAAAACTATTTGCCTATGGCTAAAACAAAATCCAGTGAGTGAAGAGGGGGCAGAAGTCTATTCTATTTAACAAAAAATATAGGTACAAATTTAGCTTTAAAATGGCTATTTCTAAGTTATAAATAGGTATTTCTTTTGTTTTAAAAGGGGATTTAAATTCCAATTTTGGAAAAACAAATTTACAAAAAGACAATTGGCAAAGATTAAGCAAAGAAGTAATACACAGTTTTACAGAGGGTTGGTATATTTTTCATGAAGGACAGTTTGCACAAGTATTAAAAACCTTGAAAATGTTCCTAATTCCTTAATGTAAGAAAACCACTTCGGTTGTTTTTTCCTAGGATGCCCAAAAGATTAGTAAGAATGTCCACTACAGCAAAGTTTATAATAGGAAAAACATTTTAAACTACCTATATGTTCCAAAAAGGTGTTAAATAATATGTGTTTCGGCTATCATAAAGAATATATAATACTATAAATAATTATGTTTTAAAAGAACACATAGGAAAATACATTAAGAAAACACAGTGAGAGAAAATGTTACAAACACTTATGATCCCAGCTTTAGAAGGAAATATACACAACTAGAAAAAATAGTAAGGCCAAATATTAATAGCATATCAGTTATTAGTTAAATAGTAAGGCCAAAATATTAACAGCATATTAGCAGCGCTCTCTGAATGGTGGGGTTCTGGGAAATTTCATTTTTATATTTTAAACTGCTTTGAGTTTCCCAAAATTCCTGTAACTTCTATAATCAGGAAACTGGAAAAACTAAAAAAACACCAAGATATGGTATTTTACAGATTCACTCATCTTTTGTACTCTATTTTCTTTCTTCCTTTCTTTCTTTCTTTTTTTTTTTTTTAAAGAGAAAGAGTGCTAGTGTGAGGGAGGAAGAAATGGAGAGGGAGAGAAAGAATGAACCCCAAGGCAGGGCTTGATCTCCTGACCTGACCCTGAGATCACAACCTGAGCCAAAATCAAGAATCAGACACTTAATCTGACTGAGCCACCCAGGCACCCCTGCACTATATTTTCTTCTAAAATAAACTTTTAGCGAAGAGGACAATCTTATGTTTTCTTGAGATAGTATTTGCCCCAAATACTGATGTCTACAAAGTGTCCTAGGATCACATCGAGCATTCAGTAAAACCACATCATCCTCCCCTGAAAAATAAAATTTTAAGTGTATATGTGCATGTGTGTGTATTTAAATATATATATTTATATATATATATATATAGTTTTTGAGAGCTCTTTGCAGTCTGCAAACAGTGAGACTGCAAAACCGGGAGTTTACATATTTAATGTCATAAGACTCCTGAGATACTTTTTCAAAATACTCAATTAAAAATGCTTCCTATTCAGTCCTATAATTTAAATATTGTCGAGGGCGCCTGGGTGGCTCAGTGGGTTAAGCCGCTGCCTACGGCTCAGGTCATGATCTCAGGGTCCTGGGATCGAGTCCCACATCGGGCTCTCTGCTCAGCGGGGAGCCTGCTTCCTCCTCTCTCTCTCTGCCTCTCTGCCTACTTGTGATCTCTGTCTGTCAAATAAATAAATAAAATCTTTAAAAAAAAATAAATAAAAAAATAAATATTGTCGATAAATTCCCATAGAAATCCAAGTACATAAGTTAGCATATCTTAAAAACTAAGACACATTATCAAGGTAATACCTTGGAAAATATTTTATTTGCATCTCTCAGTGGGTAAGAACAGGATGACTAGAAGGGCATGAGATGCAGAGAAGACAGGGGAAAGAGGAGTCTCTATTTCCAGAGAGTGATTTTGGGTATTTATACCCCCAAGAAGGTACGATTAAAGGACTCAGTTTATAAAAATCAAGCCAATAAAGACTTCTAAGAAGAGAGATGAAACTCCAGTTCCACTACCATTGTAACATATCTTCCAGGCAAATTAATAGCGCACAAGTACCCGTAGACATACCTGGCAGAGCAGTTATGAAATCCCTCTGCAACATAGGTTTAAGATACGAGTTTATGTGCCCATGTTGGTAATGACACATTTGGGATATAAGATGTTCCACAAATTCCACTTGATCGGACTCTGACCACTGCTCAAAATATTTGACACACAGTTCTTTTTCCTTCTCATAGCTTGCTGAGAGCTTTCGTTGCTTGGGCACAATCATACTGGAAGTGCCATTGGCAAGTTTTGTCTGTAGAAGGAGTGGATTAAAAAGAAACATAAACAGTAAGTATTGAAAAGGAGGGAAATAGATACTTTTCTGATCTGGCATCCTTTGTTATGTCTGTATGTTGGAGCTCACACTGTTACTCATTAGTAACTGGATATTTGTGAACAATTACACGGAAAGCCACACAAAGACCACAGTAAGTTGGTAAATCAGGAACAATTCTGGACAACTAGGCATCCATTTCTAAAAGTTCACAGGAAGATATTATTTGGAGATCTACAGATGAAAGCTGAAAGCATGCTAGGTTATTATTACTAGCAAGCAAAAAAGCTAATTTGTTTTTTCTTGTATACACCAGTTACTGGGCATTCATACAACTACAATTACGTTTTTTAACAGTCAAATAAGAAACCTTCCATGCAAAGAAAGGCTGATGAATAATTTGAGACTCTAGTACCTTTGGAGATAAAGCTTAACTGTAACATTTATATGCTTAATCTAACCTTTTCCTTCTAAAAAAGAAATCAAAATTACATGCCACAAAATCTTTTTATTTATTAGTTCATTCAGTAAGTATCAACTGAGCACCTACAATGTGTCAAACACTGTCCTAAGTGCTAGGAATACAACACTGAACAAAAATAGCAGTCTCTATCATCAGGCACTTATACTGCAGTGTGTACAGCATGATAAAACCATAAACAAATAGAAAATATAAGGTGGATAGTGCTATTAAGAAAAATAAGGGAATAGGAAAAAACTACATGTTATTGTAGCAGGCAAAATTCTAAGATGGTTGACCCCAAGATTCTCGGCTCGGCTCGTGGTGTACACATATCTTCCCTCAAGTATTCAAACAAACATATAGGTACTGCTTTGATTTAATTAAGGTGCCAAATCGGCTGGCCTTAAGATGGGGAGATTACTGCAATGGGTCTGACCTATCAAATAAGCCCTTTAAAGGCAGAGAGTTCCCTCTAATTGGTTGTGGAAAAAGAAGGGGGACCACATGTAAAAGGATGTGGTCAGCCTCTGGGAGCTGACTGAGCTCCCAGGTGACAGCCAGTAAGGAAATGGGGACCTCAAGCCTACAAAGGCAAGGTACTGTATTCTGACAACAATGATATGAGAAGAGAATTTTCCCTCAGAGCCTCCAGATGTGAACTCAGCCTGGTCAGCATCTTCACTTCAGTCTTGTGATACTAGGAGCTGAGGAACCCGAGCCATGCTGTGGCAGAATTCTGACCTAGAAAACTGTGAGCTGATGAATGGGTGCCATTTTAACCTCATTTGTTATGTAGCAATTTTAAAAAAACCACAAAAAAACCTAATATAGTTATTTAAGTCTGAGGGGTCAGAGATAGCTTCTCTAAAGAGATGGCATTTAAACTGAGACATGAAGGAAATGTGGGAACTAGACATTTTGTTACACAAGGGAAGAAACATCTAGGGCAAAGGGACTTTGAGGGCAAAGGTCCTGGGTGGCAGTCTCTCTAACATGTTCAAGGAATAGGTAAGAGGCCCAGGGTGGATAGTATAGTTGGAGTAGTCCAAGCCAGGTCATCCAGATCATTATGTGGTGACAGCTAATGTCCAGTGATGGCTTGGGACAATTCCATCCCTGCCTCAAAAGAATGCCATTCCTCCCATGAAAAGGTAGAATTTATCTTAGCTTTTGAATCTGGGCTTTGGCTGACAGAATGGGGAGAAAGTGACATTCCAGGACTCCTAAGCCCACACAGCTTCTGCTTACTTTTTCTTAGAGCCTTGAGCCACCCTGTAAGAGATTCAGGCTACCCTCCTGGAGAGGGAAGTTGGGAAGATGGGAAGCTATGCAGAGAAAAAGGTCACATGGAGAATCACCTAGAAGCCCGAGAGTAACATGATCTGACACCTTCTAAAAGGATCACTACTGTGTGAAGAACAGACTATAGGGGACATAAATGGAAATAAGAAGGAGACTAATTAAGAGACAACTTTAGAGTAGTCCATGGAAGAGGACAATCTTTTGGACCTGAGTAGTAGCTATAGAGGTGGTAAGAAATAATTGGGACTCGATATGTATTTTGAAGGCAGAGCAAACTGGATTTACTGACAGACTGGGTATGAGGAAAAAAAAAAGACAAGGATCATGTGCAAATTTGAAGGTGGGGACACTTGGAGAAGATTCAGAAATCAACAGAAACTTTTGCTATTCTGAAAAAAGTTGGCTTTCTTTAGAGGGTAATCACAAAGCGGTACAATTGGTACTTTTCAAAGTAATCTGATAGATATTTGGCATATTTGTCTGAGGCAATCCCAATCTGGCAGGGAGGCCAATGTTACTATGGAGCTCATACCTGCCTGGACATGCTGAATGTGCCATAAAGCTAACATATTTGTATAATCAACTTCTGCTATTTGAGGCATAGTCTGGCTTAATTTCTAAACATTAAATCCTGCATACAGGCTGCTTTACAAATGACTCCTGATAGATCTGAAAGTATATTTTCAAGAATGGTATTAGCCGTTTTGCACAGAAAAAGCTAACACCTGTAAGAAACAAGCCCTGGTGTATGGAGCTGGATGTTTTCTAGCATAAGTGTCACTCTTGTCTATGATAGAGACTAAAAATGATTAATAAGAACCTTGTTGGACACAGGCCTTGGGGAATTTCAGAGCTGCCTTTTGTGTAGGTTATTTGTTTGCATTTCAGAAAAGGAAAACTTGTGAAATATGGAGTAAGATTGAGTGAGCTAATGAACGAGTGAGTGGGTATACAAGCTTGACCAAATGCCACTTCTCACCTCAACAACCCAAACCTTCCACTCCATCATTTTTTATAAATTTGTCCTTTTGTCTTTTAAAAGGTAGAAATGGACTGGAGTTTGATGCTACCAAGGGTATTGTTTTCCAGAAATGCCAGTAATAGAGAGCAATAATCAGCAATGGTAAGGAAATAATTCTGTTTATAACCTTCAACAAACCAGATGTTTCTATAATCACAGGGAGTCAGTCATGCTTGATCAGTAGTTATCAGACTAGTAACAGATAAAAATGCCTAAGGATTTCACAAGTTTGATTATTCCACTGCAGGAGCTAAAGTTCAGTCAGGACTTTCATATATATATACTTTTTAGAGAAATTTTTTTTAAAAAAATTTGAGAGAAAATGAGAGTGAGAGAGATCACAGAGAGAGAGGGAGAAAGAAGCAGGCTCCCCACTGAGCAGGGAGCCGGATGCAGGACTCAAACCCAGGACCCTTAGATCATGACCAGAGCCAAATACTGACGGCCAACCAACTGAACCACCCAGGCTCCCCAGGACTTTCTTATATTTCCAATGATCAAATAATAAATGGGACCTAAACCATTTGGCTATTAGAAATGAAGTATAAACTGAGAGTTCATGAATTTCCCAACTGTCTAGGCTACACCAGCGGGCACTGCATTTTAGTTATCACCCCCAAAACAGAGTATTTCCTTGTGAGGTAGAAAGATACACACCTCAGCCATCATCACTTTGAATGAGTTACTCTTAACTACTACACCACACTGTGTTAAGAGCTCTGGTTCTACAATACAAAGACCTGGTGTCTAATTCTAGCCCCTTGATTTATTAGCTGTGTGTCATGGCATAAACAACTTGATTCCCCCCCACCCTTGAGTCTCTGCTTCCCTCAGCTCCAAATTATAGGATATATTCCACTGGGTTTTTGTGAGGATCAAATAAAATAATCTAAGAAAACCATGCTTAGCTCACCACCTGGCACACAGGAAAATGCTCAATAAACCAACACTCTTGATGAACTTCTGACACCGCTGGTGTTGGCCTTTCCTTCTCCTTTTGAAAACACATCCTTCTTTCTCACTGTGTAATATATATTTTTTAAATTTTCATTGCCGCAAATGTACATGGAACTGCATAATCTCAAGTGTATAGCTTTATGAATTTTCAGAATTTAACTAGAGCCTAGATCAAGAAGCAGATTACCATGAGGATTATAACCCCTGCCTTGTGTTCCTTTTATTGGGTCACTAGTCCCACCAAGGGTAAGCACTTTATTTATTTCATTAAAAAAAAAATATATATATATATATATACACTTTTTAAAACTGTCTACCTATACAATGTATAGCATTTAAAAAATGTCATACTTAGGGCTAAATTTAACAACATATGTGTTAATACCTGTAAAACTGAAAACAACAAAACAGTGCTGAGGGAAATTTTAAAAGACTTCAATAAATGGAGAGAGATAGTATGTTCACAAATGGGACTGAATATGGTTAAGATGTTCATCTTTCCAATTGATCCACTGATAAGAGTCAATGTAGTAGCAATGAAATTCCAGCAAACAAGCTAACAAGCAGATTCTAAAATTTGAATGGAAATGCAAAGGACCTAAACATTAGCCAAGCGATCTTACAAAATAAAAACAAAGATGGAAGACTCACACAACTGAATTTCAAGACTTAACAATAAAGCAATAGTAATCAAGATAGTGTGACTTTGCTATAAGGACAAACATGTAGATCGATGGAACAGAATACAAACTCCACAAAGAGACTTACATATGGCCAGCTCATTTTTGAGAAAGGTGCCAAGAAAATCCAATAAGGAAAATATAATCCTTTCAAAAGATGATGCTGAAATGTCTGGATACCCATACAGAAACAAAAGACTTTGTTCTTTACTATCAACCATGTATAAAAAGTAACTTAGGTGGATTCTGGACTTATGTGTAGGAGCTAACACAGAATGTCTAGAAGCAAGCATAGAAGAAAATCTTGGTACTCTTGAGACAGGCAAACATTTTATACACAGGGCACTAGAGCACAGACCTTTTTTTTTTTTTTTTTTAAGGAAAAAATAGATAAATGATAAATTAGCATGTGGCAAAAGTTTAAATTTCTGATTTCTAGAAAAGAAAAAGTTAAAAATACAAACCACAAACTGGGAAAAAAACATTTGCAATACATATTTTTGACAAAGGACTTGTATCCAGTATATATAAAGAACTCTTAAAACTCGATAATAAGAAAACAAATAACCCTAGTTTTTTTTTGTTTTGTTTTGTTTCATTTTTTCTTTTTTAATGAACCAAAGATCTGAATAGACATTTCATAAGAAAAGAATCATGGATGGCCAACAAGCTCATGGAAAGATATTCAAGATCATTAGTCACTAGGAAAATGCAAATTAAAATCACAATGAAAGGGGCATCTGGGAGGCTCAGTGGGTTCAGCCTCTGCCTTTGGCTCAGATCGTGGTCTCAGGGTCCTGGGATAGAGCCCTGCATCGGGCTCTCTGCTTGGCGGGGAGCCTGCTTCCTCCTCTCTCTCTGCCTGCCTCTCTGCCTACTTGTGATCCCTCTCTGTCAAATAAATAAATAAAAATCTTTAAAAACAATCACAATGAGATACTACTATATACTTATGAGAATGGCTAAGATGAAAAAGACTGAACATACTGGCAAAGATGAAGAGCAACTTGGACTCTCATACATTGCTGGCAATAATAGTTAAAGATACAACTACTTTAGAACACAGGGAGCAGTTTCTTAAAAAACTGAACAGATGCTTATCATATGACCCAGCAACTCCACTGCTAGGCACTTACCTCCCCTACAAAATGAAAACAAATTAAATACTTTACACAAATACTTGTACATATATGTTCATAATAGTCCCAAGCTGAAAAAAAAAAAAACTCATTGTCCACCAAAAGTTGAAAAGCAAACTGAAACCTAACTGTAAAATGGAATAGTACTCAGAAATAAAAGGAATGAACCACAGATACACAAAATCATATGTATGAATCTCAAACACATGCTGAACAAAAGAAGTCAGGTACCAAAACTCATACTTTATGACTCTACTTATATGAAACTCTAGGAACAACAATCTAATTTGTAATGATAAAAACAGATCAGTGGCTGACTGGAGCTGGATGTGGGGGTGGGACTGACTGGGTAAAGGCGCAAGGGAAGTTTCTGGGGCAATAAACGTGTTCTACAGCTTGACTGTTACACAGCTGTCTGTATACATTTGCCAAAATTCATCAAACTACATGCTTAAAATGGGTGTATTTTATTGTATGTAAATTATATTTTGATAAAATTGAAACTTCCAAGGATAGAGTATTTCTAAGGATAAATGTTACTGCAATATTAGTTTCATTTGTAACTAAGATATTACATTTATAGAGCACTCAGAGATAAAAGTCTTTGTTATCAAGCCTCTTCCCTCTATCATTCTCCCATACAGATTTTTCTACTAATGGCCGAAGTAAAAGTAGCAAAATTTCAATTTGAGAACCTCTGAAAATCCACAAGGGCACAGTGAAAAGTTCAATTATTAAAAAATCAAAAGGTTGTATATTAGAGTGTATGGGAGAAAGGGTAATGGTTACTGGTGGCAATAGAATTGATTTGGCTTTCCCAACAAAAGCTTGATGACTCAACCACTACTGTTCAAATGTCTAGGAAAGCTGACAAACAACCTCAGTTTAATGGTAACACTAACTGCACAGATCTTTTGCTTTTCTGTTTACAATGAACAGTTCCAAAAGAAAGAAAGGAAGAAAGAAGCTGTCAGATGACAGGCACATAAAATGAAAGGACTTAAGCATTTATATGACTCTTCTCAGCTTAGTCCTCAAAGGCTAAAGGCTAACATTTCCCACCTATCACCCCTGAAAAATATTACAAGCACCCCTTTCAAAATTACCATGAATTCTTTTGAAGCTGAGCCAGGAGGGAAAATACAGACATCAACTAGCCTAACCACCACCACTGCAGTATCAAGTGAGCTCAATCTGCTAACTGTGTTAAGTACAGGTTGGACGATGCAGTATGGACTGGATGAACTTGATGGTGAATTGATGATAGATGTTTCTAGCTGGCAATCAAACCCTGCTTTAATCACAGGGAAGGGTGTGGGTTAAGTAGAGAAAGAAAAATGTTTCAGACATAGGACACCCTTTGGAACTGGGGATAAAGGCTAAGGGCTAAATAGAGTAATATTTATGATATTTAAGGATTCTGTTTGGCCTTAAGAAGGGCTTTGAGAAGGGGGGGCTTGATACATAGTTAATGGGGATTAAGGAGTACACTTGCCGTGATGAACACTGGATGATTAAAATAGAATAAATAAAATAAAAAACTTTTTAAAAAGGGCTTTGAGGAAAGACTCAGGCATTGAAACCCATAACAGGGGAAAGGGGACATAATGATTAAGCTGAGGAATGAGTCTAAGAATAAAATGGGCAAGGGTTGTAATGGGGATAAGGCTATAGCCTAGGAGGGATAGGACAAGAACTTGGACTAAGGCTGGAACCTTAGAATTATCAGTCAACCAACAACCATTTATTGAGTTACTTCTCTGGGCACTTTTCTAGGTGCTAGAGAAAATGTAGCACCACAGCTTCTTTACCTTCTCTAGGGAGGAGTAGGGAGAGAATACATAATAAATATGTTAACTTCAGAAACCAATAAATACTGTCAAGAAAACAAAATAAGGTCACATAAAAAAGGGAGGGAATAGTATAGTCTACTGTAACTGAGGTGGTCATGAAATGATGCAAAGGAGTTAACACCAGAGATGAGATCTGAATAACGAGGGTCAGTCTTGTGAAGATCTGCGAATAGGCCCCCAGATACGAAGGAGTCAAAGGTGTGTGTTCAAATGAAAGACAGAAAGAAGGCTAGTATGGCTGGTGCAGAGTGAATATCAGGAAATGAGGTTAGTGAGGTGGCCTGGGGCCAGATCACAAAGACCTTCTGGGCCACAGTAAGGAGTTTGGATTTCATCCGAAGTGTAAAGGAAAAGCCCTGGAGGTTCTGAATGAGTCAAGTATGACATCATCTGATTTAATCCTTTAGAAATATTTATACTAGCTGCCATGTAGAGAATGGTGAGGGGATAACAAGAACAAGTTGCATGAACAGAGGAGGACCAATTAGCAGGTGGAAAAAATAATCCATGCAAGAGGAGATCATGGCCAAGATTAGAAGAGCTGGATTAGGAAGTATTTGGAAGAAAGGTATTTTATCCTCACTAGAGGAAGGAGGACCTGCTGAGAATTCTAAGTTTGGATTATAATACATATTTATTTCAATATAATAATTGACTTCTTCAATAGGGCTGGTCCTTCAAGTGTTTAATCTGGTTATTAACCTGGAAAGTGACAAAACCAGGGTTCTTGTTCCTGTGGCCAGAAGAAAAAGGGTAAAACATTCAAGAACTTTGAGGGGGAAAAGAAAGGATTTTTTTAAAGGTCTATACTATACTCTCTATTGGCTGTTGCCTGGTTTTAGTTAAATAAAAATTCAAAAGCACTGACTTTAAAGTTTTGATTTTCCTTTATTTCTTGGCAAAAATGTATTTTCTGGAAGTTCAACGCTGTCCTGGCCAAATTAAATGGAAATGGTGTTGTCTGCATTTTGATTAGGACCCAAAGAGATAAGCAAGCACAGAGAGGGATGGGGACATGGTGATAGCAGGAAGATCCAAAAGAGCTCTAGAGATCCCAAAGAGCTAGGACAGAAACAAAAAGGAAGCCAGAAGGGTTAGTGCCCATTGGCATCTGGGTATCTTTTATTTAACAGGGGACTTCAAGAGAAACTTCATACAGTGTCTTAGAAGTCCTGAATTCTTTTTTCTTTTTAAGAATTTTAAAGGATTTTAATTTAAGAATTTTAAAGGATTAAAGAAAGGATCTGGCCACAAATTGAACATGCAGAATGAGACCTAATGAGTGTTCAAAAGTGGTATCATAGCTTTTATTGTTCTAATTTTCAGTTAAAAAACCACTGTAACTTTCAGCAACCAAAGAAGTAGTCTGTTGTTCCAATTCTCTTTTGAGAGGGGTGGTGGGGAGGGTGAATTGAGAGTGCAAATGAAAAGAAAATGGTGGCCCTACATATAGAATGGGACATACATTTCAACAGAAGTAAGCATCACATTTCTCAGTGGGATTATTATATTAATATTTTAAGAGCTTCTACTAAATATGATTACATATTAGGTGAACTCATAAATATGTCAGATCTGATTAGTGAACATGGAAGACAGGAAGGGGCAGATTTGTCAGCAGAAGGAAAGTTCACATTATGAATCTGACTGGTTTCTAATAACCAAAAAGAAAAAGCCTGCAATCACTTCAATTCTTTCAAATAAAACTCACTAAAAACAAACTCACAAATATCCCAGTATACATGATTACTTAAAGACTGGACACTTGCCAATCTTTTCTTTTTTTTTAACTTACTAATTATAGGAAAAGCCATATAAAAAATTCAGCAAAATCAAAACAAAGCTATTTTGATTATTTCCAGGTTTCTGAGGTAGTTCAAGAGATAAGACAGTCACTCAACACTGCTAGGCTTCAAAACTGGGGCTCTTGTTTCTGTAGTGGGTTCCCTCATGCAACTTCATAGCTTCCAGGCCAATAGGTTCTTTTGTTCTAAACCAAAAACTCACAGCAGTTTAATTTACTGCTGCATTATTATAGCTACTAACTACACACACCTCCAAGGCTGGTAAACCCACTGATGTAGGCAGTGCCACCTTAAAAGGATTTTTGGATGGGTCTTACTGATGGGGGGGGGGGGACATAATGTTTAATTATAAGAAATGATTGAAATAGGCACAGACATACCCCGGGTGCCTCTGCACTGCAGCAAGCTCTAAACTTGTTATCGTTAATGGTTTAAATTTCACTGTGCTAATCATTTCAGGACACAAGCCTTTCTTGATAATCTAATGAATTATTCCAACATCCTTCAGCAAAAAAAAAATCCTCCATGACAGCACTAATTACAAGACGTTTTCCCAGAGCTTATGTAAAATATGACAGAGCAGCAGCTTAGGGAATTGCAGAAAACTGCTTCTAATTTCCACTGAGAAACTGACAAACACCTCTCTTTCATCTCTCCCAGCTCTCAAGTAAGATTTAACTTTCTCATTTAGTTAATTACCGAGTGAGGATCATCATTTCCCCGGATCGGAGCGGCACAGAGCCTTTATCGTGTTAACTTGTGAACTTGATCGATGGCTGCTGCTAAAACTTAATAACTTCACCCCCTGGCAAATTGTAAGATAAATATAATAGGAGAAACTCTGACAGTAAAAACCTGCCAGAAATGAGCGCTGTGTTTATGTTTCTTTGCAGGCAGCAAAAAAACAACCGACAGCTTATTACTGGTTGCGTGTTACTTATATTTAAAAGACTCCAGGCAGTTAACTTCCTACGTACTGTTAAAACTTTGCTCACAAGATGGGGAAAAACGGGAAAAAGCACCAGTAATGCAGACTTGGGGAAGTGAGGAAATAAGAAGAAAATGAAAAAAAAAAAAAAAAAAAAAAAAACCAAACAAACCACAAAACAAAAGAAACAAACCAAACAGGGAGAGAGGCAAGGCAAGAGAACAAATACACTGTGTAAACTCTCTTAAAATGTCATATTTATCATATAAAATGTCCAACCTGCATAAACAGGCATAAAATTCTTAAAAAGAAAAAGAATTCAGGACTTCTAAGACACTGTATGAACTATATCTAGGAGCAAAGCAAGAGAATTTTGCTCACTCACATGTTTTCAATGACCGTAAGTCCATGCCTGAAGAATTCAATTAACTGCGTAATTCCTAGGTCTCTTTTCAAAAACCCCTGCAGCTAGAAAACCATTCACGAACTATACCATTTAACCCTTTCTTAAATGAGCACACTATAGCTAGGAAATGCATAACTTTGTCTCGAACAGTCCATCTAATTTTATGTTTAACTCCCACACATCAGTTAGCCAATGAGAAGGAAATAGTCTAGAAGTTTTTCTTTTGGTCAAACTTGAATCTGAACTTGGAATTTTAACATTTAACTGTAGCAGAGATGATATCACAGCCTAGTACGGCATGAATTTTATGCCTTTTATAATCAACAGTACTAAGGGTAGTAAACAAGGGCCAATAAAAAGGCCTAGCAAAAACAGAATGGCAGCTCACCAATACCAGTTCCCTCTAACCCCTAAAACTGGGAACAGTGCTGAAAACAAATCTATGTACAAATCACTAAATCCATTCACACTGACCACCCTCATAGTATAGAAGACTACAAAAAACAAAACATGAACTAAATTTTGGGGAGGGCAGAGAAAGGCAGAAAAAGTCCTATAGAACTTTGAGTTAAGCCTAACTTGTGAGACTGTATTTAATATCCACTGTACTTAATATCCACTATGATAATAACAAATCTTTTTTTTTTTTTAAGATTTTATTTATTTGGCAGACAGAGAGATCACAAGTAGGCAGAGAGGCAGGAGGTGGGCAGGGGGTGGAGGGAAGCAGGCTCCCTGCTGAGCAGAAAGCCTGATGCGGGGCCTGATCCCAGGACCCCTGAGAACATGACCTGAGCAGAAGGCAGGAGGCTTAACTCACTAAGCCACCCAGACACCCGATAACGTCAATTCTTCAAGGCTTCATGCTGCAGTCCAAGGGGCCACAGTTTTGAAAGTTAAAATGATCTGGAAAACTAAACACCAAAATAGCAAACCAAATTCATACTCGCAAGAGCATTAAATCTGATTCTTCATTTTGTTTTGTTTTTCTTTTCATTATATAAGAATCTAGAGGGAGGTCAAGCAGAGAAAGACTGATTTGTTTAAAAAAAAAAACCAAACACAACAGCATTTATAATAGACATACTATAGACAATATGAAAAACATGGAAGCACAAAGAACATAAAAATTGCCCATAATTTCCGCAATCAACAAATAAAGAACATTTACATTTTGGTGGGTATATACCCTTTTGGTCTTGAAAAAAATATATACCAGCCAATTATTTGATGTGTAGGGGAGGAGGATGTTTCTGTGCCATCTAGAGGACTTTTTTTTTTTTTTTTTTTTTTTTTGTCTGTAACAAATTAATTAGAGCAGGCAAAATTTATCTCCTTTGACTCAGAGAAGTCAAGATCTGATCCTGGAGGATACAGAATTACAGATCACTGTGACTATGGAGAGGAGGAGAGAGAAGAGGAGGAAGAGAAGAAATAAGGAGTCAGAAGGGGAGAAGGCTGGAGGAAAAGGAAGACAGGGAAAGAGAGAAGGTTGTGAGAGAAGGGGGAGAGGGAAGAGGAGAGAAGGGACAGGAATGCCTGGGAATGGGGGAGAAGAGAGTTGGGCACTTGGGAGGGGGTATGTAAGGACCCTGAAAAAGCTGGAGAGATAAGCAGAGGTAGGGAGAGATGGGGAGGGGGAGAAAGATAAGGAAAAGATGGGGAGGTAGGTAGGGAGGGAGAGGGATGAGGGGGACAAGAATAAATATAACCAAGTACAACAGGGACCTAGCATGACCAAGTTCACCGGCAATATGCTTGTTGGACAAACAGGTCCTCTCCCACACAATAACCAATAAACATCAAGAGGAGAGGAGATGAAAAACCATTTTCCTAAACCACTACTTAATGTTTCAGGCAGAGTAATAAAGTTTAATTGTCTGGAATCTGGTTGCTCTTTCTGTAAACTTCCTCAGAGAGAGGTTGCTCATCTGGATGTTAAATAATGTTAATAGTACCAAAATAAAATTTCTGTGATGGAGAAAGTTTAAACTAAGAGTCTTCTCCCCAACTTCCCCCTCACATCCTCCCTTTATTTTAGCATTAGAAAGTTAAGTTCTACCATAAATAACAGGGAATGATGGAAGCACTGGCTGCCAGAGGAAAACAGAGACACACTTATAGCACAATTAAAAAGTACGGTAAAAATATAGCCAGTTTTAAATAAGGAAAGAAAAAAAATACTGCCCTCCTCCTCTTTGTGCTCTAATCCTTACATTTTTGTGTCCAATAAAAAAGGACTTAATGACTTGGTAAAACTTGCTCCTGAAGAAAGCCTTTGAGAAAGTAGATCTAAAACCTGGATTAGAAAAATACAAGGGTTTTTGCTTTGTTTTTTTGTTTTTGTTTTTTGCTTTTTTTAAAAATAGGATCTTAAGAAGACAACTCAGCTTTCCAGGAGAAATTCAACTCTTTCCAAATGCTTGTTAATGCATGTTAAATGCAGCAAGAAATATTCCTATGAGGCAGCAGCACAGGCCTCTCTTAGCTGCAGTGAATGAGGTAAATGACTTGTAACTTCTGGAAGTCTTGGTTATCTGCAGGTAAAACTTTAATAACCCTTGGAGCATCAAGGGACTCAAGACATTTCTCTCTGGAATACTTGGGTAATTGTTTTCTTAATTTATCCAAGGAGAAGCTTAGTTTGGATGCTGCATCTGTTTTTTTAGCAGAGGTGATCAAAATAACTTGCTCAAATTCACAGAAGTTAGTTGAGTTCAGATTAAATTTCAAAATGTACTTGTTACATAAAGTGAACAGTTTTTCTAAAATGAAATTTTGGCCCTTCCTCTTTTTAATGACTATAAAACTCCAGGTCAATGACAGCTCTACCATTTACTCAATGTGTGATCTGTGTGATCTGGGGTAAATTACTTAACTTACCTGTGCCTCAATTTCTTCATTTGTAAAAAGGTGATTCTTATAGTACTTGCTTTGAGGGGTTAATGTCAGGATTAAAAATAAAATAATACAGGTAAAGACATTCAGAAGAGTCTCGCAGTAAGGACATGGGCTGTCATTATGCTTTTAATAACTAGAGAGGACTTTAATACACTTAGTTGCTAATTATAATTAGCTTAATCCTTTATCAAATATAAACTTCTTTGCTTTTATAATAATTTTACGCCCATAAACCTTTACTTTCACACTAGATTTTAAACTCTGAAAGACAGGGCACCTGAGTGGCTCAGTGGGCTGAGCCTTTGCCTTTGGCTCAGGTCATGGTCTCAGGGTCCTGGGATCAAGCCCCGTATGGGGCGCTCTGCTCAGCGGGGAGCCTGCTTCCCCGCCCCACCCTCTCTACCTGCCTCTCTGTCTCTACTTGTGATCTGTCAAATAAATAAATAAAATCTTTTAAAAAAAGTAAAAGTGAAGCATGATGATTCCTATCACATCTCCATTTCATTATCAAGAGATGGCAGAACATGGATGAAGCTTGGAGAAAGATCCTATTTTCTACAGCACATCAAGGCGCTATGTGGAGCCTATGCCGTGTTATAGTGGAGGTACTTCTCATGGCCCAATGAAGAACCAAGGGCCTTTTTATCCCCCTCAAAAAAAATAGCTAGCTAGAGTACCTGACTAGCCCAATCAGTAGCACAAGTGACTCCTGATCTCAGGGTCATGACTTCAAGCCCCACACTGGGCATGGAGCCTGTGTTTAAAAAAAAAAAAAAAAAAAAAAGAATATAGCTACTTATAGGGGGAGGCCTGGGTTAGCTATAAGTCACTTGGTATATATGAGACACCATTATTTGATCTCTGTCTGTCAAATAAATAAATAATCTTTAAAAATAAAAAAAATTAAAATAAACTCTGAAGGATAGAAATTATGATATAAGCCCTTTATATCTATGTAACAGCAGCTCAAAAATATTTGGTAAACTGAATTTTTAATCCAAACTAATTCAAAGAGTAGATATTGTTTTTTTGGGAGTACAACAGTAAAACATATTTGGAGTCCCCTTATCTCACCCACAAGGATGCCAACTATCCGTACACTGACACTTTGGCCATAAGTACTCTTATGTGGCAATCCTTAATCCATTAAGTTTTTAAAGTTTCATTTCAATGTTTTGTATAGTAATATACCTAAAACAGTACTATGCAAAACCTAAGACTCAAAGTGAGAAAGAAGTTCCAAAAGGAATGATGTTTGCCATTACACTGATGTTTCCACTAAGTTTAAGTTGGAGAGAAAGAGAAGAGCAAAAGGAAGACCTTGAAATAAGTTCTACAACATGGAATAAAAGACATGTGCACAGTGATTTTTTTTTTCAATCTTTCAGAGCAATTGCCAAAACATTCCCATAACGTTGTAATTTAGTGAGGGAAGAGCAATAAGGAAATTATTAGAATGCTAACAAGACTTTCAATGCATTATTCTAATTTCCAAAATCCAAAATCCACTTTACTGGTTTCTACCAAGAGCTAACATCCTATGTACAGAGCAAATTTTGCTTCCTTCAGACTTTGTACTTTGTTTTAGTGATTAGCAAAGACAGAGTTATGCTGAAAGCAGACTAAAATTCCAGCTGTCATCAGCACCCACCCTCTTCTCTCTCAAAAACTGGCAGAAAGGGGCACCTGGGTGGCTCAATTGGTTAAGTGACCAACTCTTAGTTTTGGCTGAGGTCATGATCTCAGGGTTGTGAGACTGAGCCCAGTACCAGCCTCCATGCTGGACGTGGAGATTGTTTAGGATTCTCTCTCTCCTTCTCTTTCCCTCTGCTTCTCTCTCCTCCCCCTCAACACAAACAAAACAAAACAAAACAAACAAACAAAAAATGGCAGAAAAACTGTTCCCATGTGATTTAATTTCAAGGTTATTTAACACCCCCCACTAAGGGCACTATTTTTATGGGATTTTTGTGGGCCAGAGACTGGAGTTTTTATTTTTCTGAGGAAAGAGGGTCACAAATTTTTTTTTTCAGAATAGGACAAACTTCCACCAAGGATTTCATGTGTGTATTTGTTGGGGGTGGAGGTGGGAGATGAAATGAAATCAGTAAGAAATGAAAATCAAGAAGACAGTTACTTCATAATGTTTATGCACTTGATTTAGAAATAGAAATCACAACATTTCTTTGGAGAACTTGGCCTTTCTTAAAGCATGAAATGGTTTCTGTAAATGGTTCCTGATTTACTACCCACTTTTTAAACTCACCTGGGTGAGGCTTAAGCTCACATGGAAACTAAAAATATGAAACTCAAGGGTACCAACTTTTTCTCTTGAAATTTTCTATATCAAATGTTCTGAAGTTACTCTTTTTTTAAGTTTCTGTTTAAGGAACACATACTGAACGTTGATACCCCGGAAACAAACCATCATGAAAAGTTATCCTATAGCTGACAGACATAAACAGGCCCACGGCAACAGGGAAGCAGAATGACGGACCAGCCCTATCACTAAGTAGCTATGTGATCATGGGCAAGTTTCTACCGACATGGGACCACGTCTGTAAAATGAATGGGTGGACGGGATAATCTAAGGCTCAGTCTGGCTTTTATATTTTCAGTCTATATGATTTCAGTTCCATGGTAAATTAAAATAGAACCGAGTAAATAAATTTAAAAAGAGATTCATTCTTTGCATTTTCTTATTTAAAAACTAACATATTAGAATTTAAGCATATGCCCCTCAAGTGAAAAGAGAAATATTTTCTTAATATTATTTGGACAAGCAAATATTCCAGAATCTGAAGAATAAGTATGCTTTTTCTAAAAGGACTGCATTTCTAATGTAAAGAAATGCTATAATTCTGAGTGACAGGTACACAGGTAACATTATTATTCTCTCACTTTTCTACATGCTAAAATATACCATAATTAAGAAATTAACATTTTAAAAGTGATAAACTTTCTTAGGGCGGACACTAAAGACTGAAGACCTAATAATGTCATCTTGAAGTTTTCTGTGTCTTAATATAACTTATTTCTTTCATATTTACTCTCATTTCCTCCATCCACCTCTCTCCATAGTTCCCAGTATTTAAGGAAAGGTTTTCTAGAAAAATAACCATAAATGAAATGTATCTATCTATTAAAACCCCCTTCTTGGGTTGCCTGGGTGGTTCAGTTATTGAGTGTCTTCCTTCAGCTCAGGTCATGATCCTGTGTGTCTTGGGTCCTGGGATTGAGCCCCATATAGGGCACCCTGCTCAGTGGGAAGCCTGCTTCTCCCTCCTCAGCTCCTTCGTGCTTGTACTTCCTCTCTTGTGGTCTCGCTGTCATAAATAAGTAAAATCTTTAAAAAATCCCCAAAAACAAAAACAAAAAACTCCTTCCTGTGTTTGCAAAAAATTATATCAATTCAATACACCAATTTGTCTTATTTAGGGCCAAATCAAAATAGTAGGGCCGGGAGGGGGGTTGGGAGAAGGGGGGTGGGGTTGTGGACATGGGGGAGGGTATGTGCTTTGGTGAGTGCTGTGAAGTGTGTAAACCTGGCGATTCACAGACCTGTACCCCTGGGGATAAAAATATATGTTTATAAAAAATAAAAAATTAAAAAAAAAATAGTAGGGCCACATGAAGAGTCTGCCAATAGACAGGAAAAACTTAGTGGGATCTTAATGCTTCATCAAGGTTATAGTGCTCACGATCAGATAGCTGTGTTCTCTACCAGTTTAATTTCTGCATTATAGTCCACAGCTCACTGTATCTTAGAGACCTTTTTCTTTCAGATTCCAAAGGCCATCAGTGTCCGCAAGGTCAAGGTGGCATATTGCAAATGAATATGGAGAAGAACTGAGACTTAATTTCCATTTGAAAGATTAAGTTTCACAGGAAATTACACACAGAATTTGTAGCACATCTTCCATAGAGATAGTATTTTTTGGTGGTGATCGATCTAACAGGCCTACATTGTAAGTTAAATAAGGCTGCAAGAGTGGGCTGGTATCAGAATGGACATGGACCAGGAGAATAGCAGTGACAATGTGGGGTGAGGGTGAGAAAAAGATAGAATGAAGACATTTTGGTAGATACTTTCTTAGGGATAACAGCAAGGAGCCTGGATATTACTGAAGGACTAAGTAAAACAACTTACTATTTTTAAAGATAGTGTTAGACAAGCCTTGTGCAATCCTTGCGTCAGCAATGTACAAACTATGTACGTAGGCTTGAATGAGCTGGTTACCCAGCCTGAGGTTAAAAGGCTCAAGTTTTTTCACGTGTAAAGGGGAACAAATAGTACCACCCATATCCCAGCGTTGTTAAAAGAAATAACAGGAGATCATCTATAAACTGCTAAGCATATAAGGGTGTGTCACATAAACACTCAATAAAGGTAGCTGTTACCGTTTGCTAGTACATGAAAGCCATTTGGGCAATTTAGACGGCATCAGGATCTGCCTACCAAACTCTGAAGCTAAAGTTTTAAATGAAACTCTGTATCACATTGCCTAGGAAGGGAAATTATGAATTGGAATATTTTAAAATATGCTAACTTGTCTGGCCACCATTAGTTTATATGATCAGGGACAGAACTGTTAAGGAAATAACGAAAACTTAAGATGTGATTAGATTTACCAGAAATCAGGGGAAACTACAACTTCGGGAATTTGCGGCGTGAGGAGTTATCTCATTTAAACAAATATATTAAAGACTTTCTGTGTGCTAAGTGCTATACTAAGTGATGCAAACAGAGGGTAAATATTGACAAGCTGATTATAAAATGTATATGGAAATGCAAATGGTCAGTAAACATCAAGGTAATATTGAAGAATAACAACAAAGCTGGAGGGCTTACTCTCTGAGTTCAAGATTTCACAAAGACCTACACATAGGAACGCCTGGATGGCTCAGTCATTGAGCATCTATCTGCCTTTGGCTCAGGTCATGATCCCAGAGTCCTCATAAATCATTAAGAAAAATACATAAAACTCAATAGAAAATGGGCTGAAAACATGAATAGGCTTTCTTCACATTTGTTTTATTTATTTTTAAAAAGATTTTATTTATTTATTTGTCATAGAGAGAGAAGCGAGAGCCAGCACAGGCAGACAGAGTGGCAGGCAGAGGCAGAGGGAGAAACAGGCTCCCTGCCAAGCGAGGAGCCCGATGTGGGACTTGATCCCAGGACGCTGGGATCATGACCTGAGCCGAAGGCAGCAGCTTAAGTGCTGGGATCATGACCTGAGCCAAAGGCAGCCCCTTAAGCAACTGAGCCACCCAGGTGTCCCTTTCTTCACATTTAAATGGTCAATCAACTTTCAAACAGAGGCTCAATTTTTAACTTTTAAGGGAAATTTAAATTAAAAAACACAATTTGACAGTGTGCATATACTTATTTTTCTCCTTTTTATATTAGAAATAAAATTTTGTTTCTCCCTCTCCTCCCCACTAATGTTCTCTCTTGTTGTTTGTCTCTCTTTCAAATAAAATATTTTTTAAAAAAGTTAAGATTGTAAATTTTGTTTTTTAACCATAATTAAAAACAAAACAAAACAAAACAACCATAACGTGATTCCACTATATACCATCAGAATGCTACAATGAAAAAGCCAAAAATCAAGTGTTGGTTAGTGAGGAAAAGGAACAATGGAACTCTCACTCCCTACTTTCGGGAGTATAAATTTGTACACCAGTTTGGAAATTCCAATTCCTTGCCTAGATACATACCCAATAGGATACATGTATTCATTGTACATACTTACCAACAAACATACACAAATTTTTTGTAGTTATCAAAATCTGAAGGCAACCCAAATGCGCATCTATAGCAAAATGGTTAAATGTGGTACATTTATATAAGGAAACATGACACATCAATGAAAATTTAAAAATTATAATGATATGCAATGTGACACTCAAAAAACATTATGTTGAGTGAAACAAGTCAGACAGTAAAGAATACATGTTGTATGATTCTATATACGAGGTTTAAAAGGAGGCAAAACTAATGTTACCCTTGGGAGGGGAGTGACAAAGAGGACAGGAATGGGCTTCTGGTAATATTCTTTTTCTTTCCTTCTTTTTCTTAAAAAACAAACAAAGAAACAAAAAACCCCTCAGTGACTATCCAGGTGTGTTCACTTTGTGAAAATCCACTGAGCCAAATTCAGGGTCTCCTGAATACTGTATTAGAAAGAGATGATTATATTCATAGAAAGAGGGATAAGGGTGAATAAAGTCCTATTTGGCTGGATATAGACAGTCCTAACCCTTATTTTTTAATATAAAGAAAACAGGTAATTCTAATAATGATTTAAATTCTTGCCACGTAACAGCCTTAGCCTCTATCTTCACTTGCGACCCTATAGCCACATACAGACAATTGTTCCCATATGCCGCAACTCTGAACAAGGTTAGAGCTCCCTCTAGCACTTTTAACTTAGGAAACACCACAGGCTCTTCCAGAGCTGACACAGTTTGGCGCTGCCCACGGTTAAATGCAATATGGCGATTTTTATTTTTAATTTGCTTTAATTGTTGCTATGATATGAATAATTAATAGGCTGCCTAAGCCAGTTTTGTAAAGTTCACAATACAGAAAGCCAGGAGAGAAATATCTACTTAGAAAGGAGGCTTAAAAATGGTTATAACTGCTATAATATTAGGGAATTCAGAATATTTATTCATGATTTGTGGCAACACTATGTCTTACCAACAAAGAAACACGCTACCAAGCACTTCCTACTAAAAAAGTCTTCTGGTCTTCATTTATTTTTCTCTCCATGGCTGCATAACCATTGTATCTATAGTACTGTATAAAAGCAAAGTAGGTCAGTGTTAGGAGAAACTTGCTCTTCAATGGAGAAGAGAAAGGTTTGGCTGTAAACACTTAACCTAGTTCCATCTATTCTAAAACAAGTATTTATTAGCATTAAATAACCCCCTGGATAATAGAGACCTATTCAAACTGAAGCCTGTACTCTTTACCCATGCTTGTAAACTCCCTTCTTCACTGACCCCTTAACCACTGGAAATTATGATACCAGTGTTTCCACTCAGCAATGTCTATTTCATTTTTAAATATCACCAGAAAGTATAATTTCAATACGATGTTGTAATCCTATGCAATCCAGACAGAAGGTGAGCAGGCTCTAAAAGTTCAATGATTATGATACACACAACTATCTGGGAATGCAGCCAGAAATGAAAGGGACTTCATTTGTCATTACTGGATTTCAAATCTTCCCCACCCTGAAAGAAACACTGCTTTCCAACACTCTTTTTAAAATACAAATATAAAACCAGGCTTGCACAGTAAGTTCCTTGAATCAAGGAGGGAGGATGAAAGAATGAAAAAGAAGAGAATGTAAAGAGTCACCTTAAAAATAAATTCACTTTAGTGAAGATTTATGTGTTATTCATTATTCTGCATTCTAAAACTAAGAAACAATTTTTTTAGTGATAATATGAAACAAATATCAACTTTTTTTTTCTTTTCAAGCTTATGAAATCCTCAAAAAATGTGTCCATAATTAAAGGAGACTTTACCAATGTCCAAGGAAAATTTTTACCATTTTGTTTTTCAACATTCTAAACAGAATTAATACAAGTCAGTAGGATGTTTTCTCTTGTACTCTGGTTACACACGAGCACCTTTCTGTCAATGACAGGACGCAATGGACATCAGATCAGTCCTGGACCCTTCCTGCACGTACCATAAAGCCAAGATACCACATCACCAATTAGTTTGGTTTTGCATCATGTCTGCTGGTCACATGAACAGCCACATTCATTCCAAGGGCAGCTCAAACTAGGGGTGAAATATTGTCTGAAAACTGTTCTTCATTAACCTACGGAGAGCCTCTGTCATGACTTGTGTTTTTCCTAAGACACGATTCACTATTGCTTCTCTTTCAATTCACCTAGTATCTGTTGGGAGCCGTGTATCATGAACTGGGACAAGAATGACAGATCTAAATTAACATGACAGAAAAACTATTTGATGCTGCCTCTTGCTTTCTGCATTTCACTCTCTTTTGTGGATCCAAAGGCTTCAGAACCCTGGCATTAATTAAGCAACAGTTTTATTACACACAATCAAAGCCTGCAAAGAAAACCTAACAGACAGCAAGAGGAGATTACAAGGTTCAATTAACAGTTTTACTTTTTTGTGGTTGCTAATTGAGGTATTTTTAATTTTTATCATCTCACATGGAATGCTGAAAAGGAAAAACACTCTCAGTGCAAGAGAAGTTTACAAACCTAAAATGTATTACCATATCACAATTTTATACAATCAATTTGCATACTTCTGGTGTTTTCCAAATCCTGGCTGCTTGTTGATAAATTGTTAACATTTAATAGGCACCACAGAAAACTTTTTTAAATTAACCTCCCCCCTGCCCAAACAAAACCACCCTAATTTCTATGTACTAAAATTCACAAACCATAGTGGTTGAAAGTACATGGTTATGGGGGCAGTCTGGGTTCAAATTCCAGGTCTGCACTGTAACTTGGGCAAGTTGCTCCATCTCTCTGAGTTCTAATTTATTTGTATGCAAAATGGGGTCGTATGCTTCAGGAGACTGTTGCAAGGATTTAAGTGAGAGTATAATTCCCTTAACCAGGTGTCTGACACACTGTAAACTTTCAATAAGTAATGGTACAAAGGCTATCAAATTCGGTAACACAATCTTAATACTTAAGAAAAGTGTTTTTAAATTTTTTTGTTTGTTTAGAAGTCAATTAGACTCAACAAACAATTTGAGAACTGACCTGCGAGTGCACATCAGTTCCATTCAAACTCTACGATGAAGGCAATTTACTTTTGGGTACCATTTATTTGCCTTTTATGAAGAACCTGTTTTTTACATTTTCAACTGAGGGGAAACAGGGAGTAAGTAACAATGTAAGTCTCAAACTTCTGAAGTGTCAAGAGCACTAGATAGCAGTATTAATTGGCAACCCACAGCAACCTAAAGAGTATACCAAAAAAATTAGCTATAAAAAGCTCTCACTTAGGATTTACCCTTTACTGCATATTCTCATGTTATAATGTGGAGATAATGGCTCCTCTAAGTATCCCAGTCTAGATGTAATCATTTACATTACTCAGTACCCAAATCTTTCAAAAACATCCAATATTCACAAAACTGTTATCACTGCAAATGGATCTACTGGAATGTGGATGCATGTGGTGCCTGAACCTGCTCCTTAAGTGTTCAGAATGAAATATAAACAGTAGCTATATTTCTTGGACTTAATTTCAGAACCCACCTCCTCTTCCTTAAATATCACCCAGAGAAAAAGTTAATAAAAACTCCTCCAACCTATCATTTTAAAGATTTTTTTTTTTAAGATTTTATTTATTTATTTGACAGACAAAGATCACAAGTAGACAGAGAGGCAGGCAGAGAGAGAGAGGAGGAAGCAGGTTCCCCGCTGAGCAGAGAGCCCGATGCGGGGCTCGATCCCAGGACCCTGGGATCATGACCTGAGCCGAAGGCAGAGGCCTTAAACCACTGAGCCACTCAGGCGCCCCCAACCTATCATTTTAAAGTCTAAAATGACATTATACTAATCCTACAAAAATCACATAAAGGAAGATAAAGGAAACACCTTTTTTTTTTTAAGTTCCCTAATAAAACTGTCAGGTTCTAAGCACTCCAATCACAGGAGTAACAGAAAATACACAATATGAAAAAGAACCTCACACATAGATGTAAATAAAGCCACCCTTTAGGTTGCCCATTAATCCACAAGTGGCATATTCATCTTATTTACAGTATTATACCCCCTGCCATGATATTCCATTACAGAGTCACGCTACACACTCCATAGTTAACACTGTAGGAACCATCTCTTTTTAAACACGGTTTTCTCTGTGTATTCCCCTTTTGGCCTGCTCTCAGGTTTGAAAAAAACAAAACAAAACCACTTTACAATTAAATTCCTTATGCTATTAGATATTCCAAGAAAAGGTATATAAAGTTAAAGAAATGATGTCTGACATGTAAAACATAATTACATTTAGTTTACTCTTCTAGAAATATTTCACTCAACATTCCTGTTTGTCATGGTCTTAGTACTCCATGTGAGCAAGTACTCCTTACATATTTTTACAAGTCTGAGCATGAAATATATGTCAACCATAACTATCAAAAACTTCTCTTCTTTCTATTAGAGAATATGCATGGAGATTCTATGTGTGCGTATATGCTAATAGTCATGTTTGTTCGCTTTTTGTTTTCATTTGCTTTCAATGAACCTGTTTCTTTATAATGACTCACTCCTCTCTCAAGCTTTTTCTCTCCTTTCTGAAACAGTAAGGTCCAGCTATTAATTCTGATATCCTTACCAAGTCTTTGCAATCACTGATCTATCTAGAAGCATGTAAACAAATATAAAAATGTTTACTGGAGTGTAATCACAGCCTCAACCTGGAAGCCTTAAGGGACATTTTTTTTTTTTAAATTGACAAAATTAATAACCAAGCTTAATCAGGAAAAATAAATTTTTGATATAAAAGAATTGCCAATATATACTTAAAATGTAAATCCTGACATAGTAGGATGAGATCTGTATTCTAAAACAATTAGGAAGGTGTGAGTCACCACCTTGAGATGGCTGTATTGGACTCATACTGTCCCACTCATTTTATATGTAGAACAATGGAGCACAGAGCCATGAGGTCATCTTAGACACTTTAAAGACCTGTGTTTGCAAGGTAGGTGATTATCACTGAGTAAGCATTTAAAGTTACACAGTAGAATTACTGACTAGGTAGCCTAGAATAGAGACCGTTTTCTGAGTACAGTATTTGGCTCAGTTTAGTCGGAACAACATTATCTTACAAGCAATAAGGGAGACAGGGGAGATGAAGAAATAACATTTTCCAGATGTGAAAAGTGTTACAGAAATCAAATGGAGAAAAGCTAGAGGTGCTTTGTAGTATGAAGCCAAGTATAATGGCAGGAGAAATATAGGGCCCCCAAATACTATTTGAAAGGCAACCTGGTATAGTAAAGAAGGACTCTGAAGTCAGAGAGACTGGAGTTCAAGACTTGACATTGCAACTTAGAGATGTGAAAACTTGGAAAAGGCTTAACTTCTTTACGTTGCAGATTCCTTATCTATAAAATAGGGGATATGCATCCATCTTATCAGGTTCACATAAGGTTTGAAACAGACAACACAGTTAGCACTATAGTGCCTCAACATCAGGCTTAATAAATACTAACATATTCTTGGGGCACCTGGATGGCTTGGTTGGTTAAGCATCAGCCTTCAGCTCAGGTCATGACCTCAGGGTCCTGGGATGGAGCCCTGTGTCAGGCTCCCTGCTGAGAGGAAGCATGCTTCCCCCTCTCCCTCTGCTTGTGCTCTCTGTCAAACAGATAAAGAAAATCTTAAAAAAAAAGAAAGAGAAAGAGATAACAGAGCTAGCACTACAGTGCCTAAACATAAGGCTTAATAAACATTAACATAACATATTCTCTTTCTTCCTCAAAGTCTTGAGGAGTACAAAGTAGAAGAAAAAAAAAAAGATCTTCCCCTCTGAAGATATGTGAGTAAAAAATGGCCATTTCCAATTTTTTTTTTTTTAAGATTTTATTTATTTGAGAGAGAGAAAGCGAGAGAGCAGGAGTGGAGAGAGAAGTGAGGGAGAACCCGACTACTTGCTGGGCAGAGACCCCAGCAGGATCTTGACCTGGGCCTGAAGCTGACACTTAACCAACTGAGCCACCTAGGCACCCCCGATCTCAGTTTAAATGTTGCCTCCTAAAAGAGGACTTTCTTAGATTTTCAATACAAAGTAGCTATGCAGTCTCTATCACATCACTCTTCTTTTTTTTCACATCACTCTGTTTTAACTGTCTTTTCTACATCTCATATTTTTTAAAAAAAGATTTTTATTTATTTATCAGGGAGAGAGAAAGACAGCACAAGTAGAGGGAACGGCAGGCAGAGCAGGCTGAGGGAGAAGCAGGCTCCTGGCCGAGCAAGGACCCGAGGATACCAGGACCCTAGGATCATGACCTGAGCTGAAGGCAGCCGCTTAACTGACTGAGCAACCCAGGAGTCCCTCTATCTCCTATTTTTTAATAAGTATTTTGGGTTTTTAAAGATTTTATTTATGGAGTGTCTGGGTGGCTCAGTGGGTTAAGCCTCTGCCTTCAGTTCAGATCATGGTCTCAGGGTCCTAGGATCCAGCCCTGCATTGGGCTCTCTGCTGAGCAGGGAGCCTGCTTCCCCCAATCCCTCTGCCTGCCTCTCTGCCTACTTGTGGTCTCTCTGTCAAATAAATAAATAAAACATTTTTAAAAGAATTAATTAATTACCAGGCAGAGAGAGCACAAAGCAGGGTGAATGGCAGGTAGAGAGAAAAGCAGACTCCCAGCTGAGCAGGGAGCCCAAGGTAGGACCCAATCCCAGGATCCTGGGATCATGACCTGAGCCTAAAGAAGACACTTAACCTACTGAGCCACCCAGGAGTCCCTTCCAATTCTTTATATAGGAACATACCCCTAAACTAAAAATCAGGGCAATGGGGAACTAGAAAGGATTATAATATCATCAGAGATACAACTGGTTCCATATGTAAGAACTTTAAATAAAGATGTATTAGGTGAGCTCCAAAGGACTAGACTATGAAAATTTCTCTAAAGTGAACCCTATTCATGGGATTTGGGATTAGTAGAATTTAAGGTGACTTGGTAATTCTAGGTCTGTTAGGAAAAAAAAAAAAGGAGTTTCTTGGTCATTCAGCCAGTTAAGACATTCTGTAATTACGAATATAAACAAAAAGATGCCCTCAAAAAGGAGATGTTTATGTAACACGGATCTTAAAGAGCAAATCTTCGTGGAAAAGAACTCTAACAACAAGAACAAATATTGGCAAGATCACTAGGTCAGATGGAAATCCTGAATCATAGGAAGAAAAGGAAAAACCACCAATTTTATTTTATAATTAGTTGGTATAGATAGAATAAGTCATTTGATGACTTATTTATTATTTTACTTATATTTAATAATATATTATATATTATATTTTTATAATATAATATATATTATATATAATATTTAATAATTACTTATTATTTATAATGACTCATATGATGAGTCATTTAAATTCATAGCTCATTGCCTTACAAGCTGGAGTCATGACACAAGAATAAGATTTTATATGTACTGATCCCTGAGCTCATGGGAACTGAAAGGTTCAAAAGGAGAGCTCAAGTTACACAAGCTTTGTAAGTGACCTATTTACACCATATGACTAAGAACATATCCATGGAGAGCTTATGAGCCCAGGCTTCTGAAACTATCAAACTAGGAGAGAGGAAAATGAACAGCCACAAAAATCCATAAAAGCTCTAAGTATAAAAATCTCTCTTCCAGATTAAGGAATGTAGAAAAGTATCATGCAAAATTCTACAAGTGGGCTTTAAAATATTAATATGCACAGTAGCACCATTCTCTTAGAGTGTGTGTGTAGGGTGGGGTGGGGGGTGAGTGCTAGAGACTCTTTAGTATTAAGCCACTGATCCTAAAATGCTGAATATGAGTATTTTCAGGAAAAGCTCACTGTCAATCAAAAAACAAAACAAAAACAAAAATCAGATTTCTGACAGAATTTCAAATGTATACTAAAGATTTTGGGGGGAAGGAGGGTGAAAGATAGGTACAACAGGGAAGTGAAGTGCCTTTATTCTATAGGTTTTGCATAGGGGTATAATATCAGGGACTTACTTTCTATAAATATAGCATCTTAGGGCTACAAGGCTAGAACCTCCATTAGTTATATATATAATGAAAAAATATGAAAAAGGTTCTATTAACTATGATGAGAAAAGATCACCTTACATCTAACCTCAATATTTCATACTATACTTTAGGCTCTTTACTGTTAATTCTCTACTCAGATGGGTATCTGGTAACTCACTTTTATGTGTCAGTATTTGTTTTTTAATTTTTAAAAAAATATTATATTTATTTATGTGAGAGAGTGAGCGCGCAGGAGAGCACAAGCACAGGGAGAGGGCGAAGTAGACTCCCCTGGTGAGCAGGAAGCCTGACCTGGGGCTCAACACCAGCACCCTGGGATCATGACCTGAGCTGAAGGCAGACACTTAATAGACTGAGCCGCCCAGGTGGCCCTATGTATTAGTACCTTAAATAAATGCATAAGTCAATTAATTGTTAATATAAAAAACCACAAATTTATTTTACATGTCTTTGGAGGATAAATGGATTCATTTACATAGCATACATTATATTCTTGCTTTTTTAGTAAGCAACTAAGCTGAAGGTACAAAGATTAGAATACTGAAAATCTCATACTCTTCCCAAAGCTAAAGCCTGTCAAAGTAGGCATAGAAAACAGGCACTGATTTGGCAGAGAAAATCTGGTTCATTAATATCTTCCATAGCTTTATACCACATTTTCCAATATTACAGGGATAATTAACAAGGTTTCAATTTTAGTATAACTGAGCTTTAAATGGATGAATCAGCCTTTAGTCTCAGTCACTGCATAGATTTTCCTCCCCCTTCCTTCTATAAACACCATACTTCATTGATATTCAATTCTCAATTATATAAATTGAAATAACACAGCCCTCAACACTGAGAAGTCAATGGCAGGGGGGAAAAACAGTGATTTTCCTAATAAACGGAATCAGGGAAGGAACACAATCTAAATATGCCTTAGCTTACTGCCTAGACTTTGCTCCTCTTTTAAATAACTCAAAGTGACAAAAGTACTCCAAGTCAGAAAACTTTCATGCTACTTGCAAGAAAAACTCTAAAAACTGGACGGGTTGGGTGGCAGAAGGTCAGTAAGACAGAACCTCTTAAAATTTAATTTCTTGGGGTGCCTGGGTGGCTCAGTGGCTTAAGTCTCTGCCTTCAGCTCAGGTCATGGTCTCAGGGTCCTGGGATCGAGCCCCGCATCAGGCTCTCTGCTCAGCAGGGTTCCTGCTTCCCCCTTCCCTCTGCCTGCCTATCTGCCTACTTGTGATCTCTGTCAAATAAATAAAATCTAAACAAAAAAAAAATTAATTTCTTTGCTTACTTGATTAAAAAATAATAAAAAAATAAAACCCTATGTGCAATGCCAAAGAAGTATACTGGTAATCAAAATCCTAAATGACCCCTGACAGAATTATAGCCTATAGATCACTAATACATCAACAATATTTGTGACATTACTTTGGAAAGTAGGCAGTGGTCTGTAAACCAGCTCTAGAATGGAATAATGCCTGTATGCAGCAAGAAAAGTATGATGTAAAACCCACAGATTTTTTCCTTTCTTTCCCCTTTCAGGAATTGTGCCTGGCATTGTGCAGCTGTGGTGCTGCCTTCATCATTCTCTGCATTTCCAATCTTGCTAATTAAAAGGTTGATCACAGAACAATGCTCTTCTCATTAATTTCAGTGTTCCGATTGGGCAGGATCCCCGTTTACCCCACCTGATCTTTTCACACTGCTGAAGTTAATGTGACAGGAGCCCGAAGATGGATTACCTGCTGCCATATTGCCCATCGCCTCCAATCAGGAGCTATCTGTGTAAACTGATTGTTCTAATTTGCTCTCATTATTTTTACAATATCAGGAGAAAATAACGCACACAGCTCACTGTCAAAGCCATGAAAATCAGCCATTAGTTAAACCCAGACACTGAGTGGCTTTATTAGAGGCACTGCAGTTTATTGATGTAGCTCCAGTCAAACAAGGCAGCATTGCTTCAGTAGAAGGAAATGTTTATACTCAAAGTAAATATTTGTTGTGATAATACCCACAGCAACATGATGGTTTGAATAATCCTGTTCTTATTTCAGAAGCTTTGTTTTGACACAAATTAACAACAATGAAGAGTTGAATTGGCATAAGAAAGTAGAAAATGTTTAATACACACTCAGTAGCATGAAAATCTGTCCATTAACACAAATTTCTGAGTACTCCTCACCTTCTCTACCTTGTATAAATAAACTCTATTCTGTGACTACAAATGCTAATCAATCAATAAATAATGGAGATTCTTCTATTTTGCTCCACACAACAACATTTTTCCAAAACAAATTTTATGGCATAAGAATCAAAATTGTTTTTATAATGGTCATATAGGTACAGTTTTAAATAAGAAAAACTGTATTCTTATACAATATTAACATTCAACAAGAGTACTAATCCTTGTATCATAGACATTCACAATGTATTGTGGAATAGAAAATAAGCAATGGTAGTGAAACCAGCTAAGGAAATAAGCTAGGTTTTAAACCCTTCGGTAAGAGACGTTTCTTAAAGTGGAAGGCAGAACTCTACAGAAAGGTTTGCTATTCAGTGAGATGTTATCTTTAAAAGATTTATTCTGAGCACAAAGAAAATGTATTTTCCTGTTGTAAAGAAAATGCTAAACTCTAGAAGAAAACAAATTTAAACTTGGCATTTCTAGTCTTGTCTGGCTATAAGCATTTTGTAAAAATGTTAGCTAAATGCTGCCTGAACAGCGTTTTGGGGAGCTGGAAAAGGGGCGTATAAATAGAAACTGATGCTTTTTAAATAAAGAAATTTAGTCCACATACTCTTCCCCCACTTCCCCCCCTTTAGTATTGAAGGAAACATGGCTTCCTCCTGTTTTCTTTCTACGCTAAGATTCCTAGGTAATGTGAAGGCAAGAGTATGCCCTTCTTGCTGCTCCCCCTTTAATGGCCACTTTTCGTTTTCTAAGAAACGTGTGCCATGCTTTTCTCCTTAAAATTCCTGCACTAAAAGACTGCACCATACTGCACTCCGCAAAACGTGCTGATGGCGCCAATTACAAGCCCCCAGCCGAACGCTCCAGCCCCCACCATTCGGGCAGATTTATGCGGACTCTTGCCGACGTTATTACAAGTCAGAGTTTATTGGGAAATTGTTACATTATGCGGAGTGTCTAACAAATTGCTTATGCTGCTATAATTGGATTACAACAGCCGCTTGCTCCCACCGGTAAGATTAGGCAAGTAGGACTCCTGCCGATCTCTGAGCGTTAGCAGTAATTTTATTTGCCTTGCCTCTCTCTTTCCTAACAACATGCCTCTCTCCCTGCCAGCTGTCTGCTGAAAAGGCACAGGCTTGTTCCTTGGCCCTAACAATGCAATTACAGCCCCGCAGATCGCACTGTTTGTGCATTAAGTACAGAGCCAAAACGAGGCGAATTGATCGTTTGACTTTTGGAGAAGCCATGTGATCTCTCGATGCGGGCGATCCGACATGCATCAGCAGGCAATACTGCAGTCAATTCTTGATGAAGAACTTTCTTCCTTCATCCCTCTCTCTCCCAATCCTTCGTTTTTCAACTGAGGAAAACACTGACTGGGCTCAACTCCTGCTAATCTGGACCAATCCACAAAGACAAACTTAATCTTATTAGCTCCCTGGCTAGATAGAAATGGGAACAGGTTCTAGCATCTTGAAGTGCCTCAGTAAGATCAGTGGTTCCCAACAGTTGAACCACTGCTGCTATCTTTAAAAAAGGTTCGTAAAGAGTTCACTGAGGGAAAAAAGTTTATAAAAACATTGTAGTTCAAAAGAACTACAGAGATCTCCAGGTTCTGGCAAATAAAACTGCCTTGGAAAGGCTTTGTTTGAAGCTCTGTCTATATTCCAAGGGCCCATCAAGAATCAGCACGGAAACCCGTGTCCACCTTTCTCTGCAGATCTGCTCTGCTGGAAGACACTGGCAGCCGACATGCAGCATCAACACAGCTGACTTCAGGCTTAACACAGCCAGTCTGATCCTCGCTCATGGCAAAGTTTTACCCATATTTTGTTGACAGCTTTCTGCTTCTTGTTTCTTTCTCCTACATGTTTAGCAAAGAGTGCAGGAAGTAAGGAGACTGTGCAAGCATTTCTCTCACTGAAGGACATAATTCATGAAGATTCTCACTTTTTTTCTTTTGAAATTAACTCTCTTGAAATGGCTGAAAATGATTTTCAATTTTACCAAATTAATACAGACCAGGATTCCCATTCACACTTTCCTCTCCAGTGGTGTATGCTACTTAGGGTTCCTGAAGATGATCAATACAACAAATGTGCAGTCAATCTGCTGATCCATTTTGGTATCCCACATCTGTATTCCTAAATATAATTCACATCCAGGAGGTTATGTGTTCCTGAATCCTTAACCTGACAAACACACAAACGCTTCTTTATAACAATGGTCCTTGATTATTACCTCAAAGTGAGCTGGGAAAAGTCACTTGACTAGTGTTTCTCAGACCCTCTCCATAATTCCCATTAACACTCATTAAAATCATATGAACATTTGAAAATGAAAGAAAAAAAATAGTACTTCTGAACCTTATTCCTGCCTTTTGGAAATAGCAATATGCTAATATGTAACATGTTACATTCCAGAGTTTTTCTAACCTCATTGGCCTTGATGACATGGTTAAATCTTAACATATTCTCCACAAAGCTAATGTTTAGACCTGAAAGAGAGGCCTGTGCAAAAAATGGCCCATCTGACATGCTACTTGTGGAACAGTATATTAAAGAAGCCTGTTAACATGTAGTTTAAAACTCAAAAGAAACTCTGAACAGCTGAAATGCCTTATAAATAGCACAGACCCAGAGGAAGTGCAAACGTCTGCATTGTGAATTGTAGATCTTAATTACCGACAATGGCTGATACAGCAAGTAGCACGGAAAAAAAGTGAAACAGTTGCACTGTTCATGGTTGGCAATAATTCTTCAGGAAAATATTTACTATCAATCAGTTATGAGAAAAGGGACTCTGTGCTCGTAAAACAGCACGTTGCTTCTCATACCAGGACCATTTTGCTTCAGCATAATCTGAATTTAAACAGCTTGTTTCCTGCGGATATAATTTTGGAAATAAATAAAACAAATCTTCTATCAAAATCTGGAGTGAGTGGAAAGGAACATCACATTTTTCTGTCTCAGTCAGTTGCAAACAGATTATTAGTCTCAAGTAAAAAACAGTAACAACAAACAACCACAATACAGAACATCTACAAAGGACTACTGAAGAGGTTTATTTTCCCAACATAAAGAGGCAGAACTTCTCCTACCTGGCCAGGAATCTAGGTAGATGCGTTTAAACAACTTAATTTTAATTCTGCGCATGCATGTGTAAAAACTAAATTAGGAAAAACCCGAAACCAAAATTTTTGGTAGTATTTAAATAAAGTAAGCAAAAAAGAAAATATAAATTGGTTTTCTTTACCAATTAAAAAACATCATCAAGGTTGACAATTAGGTACAATGTGATTATTGATTTTAAAGACTAAGTTGGTAGTCAATAATGACTATCCATTTAAAGCTACAATAAATACAGAGCTCATCATGCTCCAAACAAGTCTCATGAACTACAGGGCTATAATTAGTAAGAAGGAAGGCTTTGGATGAAAAGAAAAGATGTTTCTTTCTTTTTTTTTTTTTTTTTAAAGATTTTTATTTATTTATTTGACAGAGAGAAATCACAAGTAGGCAGAGAGGCAGGCAGGCAGAGAGGAAGGGAAGCAGGCCCCCTGCCGAGCAGAGAGCCCGACACGGGACTCGATCCCAGGACCCTGAGACCATGACCTGAGCCGAAGGCAGCGGCTCAGCCCACTGAGCCACCCAGGCGCCCAAAGAAAAGATGTTTCAATGCCTCCAAATATTACTTAGACTAAGTAAACACTGATAAAATGACCCAACCTTCATTTTTAGTTTTAAATCTTTTCTTAGGTCTTATTCTTCAAGTTAGAGATTCAGAAGATTATCATTAACCTCCAAATATTACTTAGACTAAGTAAACACTGATAAAATGACCCAACCTTCATTTTTAGTTTTAAATCTTTTCTTAGGTCTTATTCTTCAAGTTAGAGATTCAGAAGATTATCATTAACCTAGAGTGATTGTCTTACCACTTTGTATTGTTATCGTCTAAATAGTACAGAAGGGTCCCTCTTCATAGACCAATTATAAAACATTCATGGTAAGGTATTTCTGGCCAAGAAGAGACATATACTACATACTATAAGGTCTGAACAAAACAACTTTGCTGTTTTTCAGGTAATGACTGGTATAATGTCTTCTCTAAAACTCATAATAAACAATATTCAATAATAATAATGACTATCTCCACCAAACCAAAGTTACTCTGAATTAGCTCCTTTGAACTAGAGGACAAAAATTTGATTATCACTATATTATAGTTGCTCTCACATGGAGATGGTCAGACATTCAAGGCCACTTTGGAGTACAATCTGAATCAACAATAGACACTTGTACCAAACGAAAAGCTACTGCAGCCACATCAAGTGTAGCAGATGAAACACTTCAGTAAAGGGCTAAAGGTGAAGAGCAGGAAACAGGGACAAGCTTGCAGACCTACAAAAATAATGACAAGTCACTACCTTTCAAAGGTCAAGCAATACATGAGGCCAGTAGAAACAGCACAGAATCATGAGATACATATAACACATGTAAATAGTAAAGGGAAAATGTGTTCTCTATTCTCATGTTATTGATACCTCACTGGAGGCTGTTAAAAGAAAATTTTTTTAGCTACATGCTTTTATTTGCCATTGAACAACTGGTCATATGGCTCAAATCAGAGGCAATGAACCAGAAGCCAGGATGTGGGCCAATAAAAGGAATCAGAAAGTTAGGTGGGTTCCAATAGGAAATGAAAGAAATCATTATTAAATTAGGGTATTGAATGAAATGATGAAAGGATGTGGTGTCAGAATAATGTTACAATAAGCAAGAATGGGATGAGAAGGTCACCATCTGGGAGCAAAAGAAACAGACAGATGAGCAGCAATGAGCAAACTTATTTCCTCACCCAAGAGCATAGAAGAAATTATGCCATTGTGCCAGATGCCAGAAGATTTCTAACCATGCACCACTGAAGTAGAGGGTGGGAAAAAAACAAAACAAAACACATCGTACACACACACCAACATGACTCTATAGCTTAGAGATCCTGGCTTACAAAGTATGGAGAAAACAAAAGGAACAGATGCTCACTTGGCTAGCTCTCAATGAAACTCATTAAAATTGTCACCCTGTCCTTGGATCGGTGCTCATGCTCAGATTTTACCTTGTTTAGCCAGAAGTCACCCACTTGTGATGAAACTGAGCAACGTGGCCAAAAAGGAGAATTATTTTTAAAGGCCCAAATAATTGATACCCCATTTTAATGTACAAATGCTGGATACAAAACAGGGCCAATTAGCACTTGCTGGTTGTGACTACATGACTGAAAAACATAAATATATGTAATTTACTGTTTTCACATTTTATAGCAAATTACTAAGAAACTCTAAGAGACACTTAACTGACTCTATCTTTTTAAATTATAATTTTAAATAAACTGACATTTCTTACATGGATCATTTCTAACGATTATAGTTTGTATGATATACTTTCAGTTGGTTAAGTAGGTCCAGTGACTATGGCATATCTTAAGAAATAACCTAAAAATAATAAAAAATGTGGAGGTGTCCTTCAATTTCTGTAGCAAAGGATGGAGACTACCTGATTATCAGCTCTGACTCTAATAATAACAGTAAGTAACTGAGAGCCTTAGTGTATGATAAAATAGACTAAACTCGTTAAAGTTGGGAATGTTCTAACAGTGACAAAACCCTGAAAAGTTATTAAGGAAGTAATTTTGCATATATGCAAGGTAAAAGTCTAGAAACAGCCCATACTGGAATTTTACTTACTCCTGGAATAATCAAAATTGCTGTTACCTAAATTTAAGTCAAAGTTCCTATGAAATTAGAGATACTTGGAAGATTAGAGCCATACTTAATATAATTATTAGACCATAAGGTCTCTAACATGTGATTACTTTTGTATCTATATATATGCACGTTTTATACATGAGAAAATGTAGCTCATATGCATGATAAAACATTACCTGTCCACTCAGATCAAAATCAACAAAAGCAGTATTTCTATTATTGACCACCCAAAAATAGTAATAGCGATATAATAATTGAATTTTTCTATAGCATACTTCACAATCCTTACAATGGTCATTCTATACTTAATTACATTTAGAACCCATGAACAACAACCTTGTAAAAATAACTGTATATTTTCTTTCACAAATCTTATTTGTAATAATCCATAACCAGTGTCAAGTAACAAATGTGAGTAACAGAAGTGTGACCAGAATGCATAACCAAAAAATTCCTTTACAGCTGAAGAGATGGGAGACTCAACTTGCTGTCTGCTTTGGAAATGATACCCGCTGTACTCCTTTTTAAATATAAAATCTTATGATAATCTTTAACAACAATACTGAGTGAAGATGCTTATAAATAAAGCATTGTTATGATGTAGTATAATACTACTAATGGGTAATATTACTTACTTTGGCCACACAATTTTCAGTCTTCATAGCAGTACTTGCTAGACATACTGTTTCTTGATTTAAGCAGAGCCTGGCACAGCTGTTATATGTCTGTAAAGAGAATTTTTTAGAAACAGGTTTAAATATTAAAATGTGGTCATACACAGTTTTCAAGTTCTGTCCTATTCTCAAAATCAACACATGAAGAGACTTAAGTATAAATTCCAGATTTATGGGTACTGGAAACAAGGCAGGCAGGTAGAAGCAAAGAAAGTGAGAGCCCACAAGAGCCACTGATGAGCTCATGAACAAGTATGTAAGTAGCAGTGGTCTCTCTGTACGTATGGAAGGTGGGGGCGCTATTCAAAAATGTGCAAAGGACTTGAACAGACATTTATCCATAGAAGATATACAAATGGCCAAGAAGCACATGACAAGATGCTCAACATCACTAACCATTTCAGAAACGCAAATCAATTCCATAATGAGATTTCACTTCATACCCACTAAGATGGCTACTATTTTTTTTTAAGATTTTTATTTATTTATTTGACAGAGATCACAAGTAGGCAGAAAGGCAGGCAGAGAGAGAAGAAGGGAAGCAGGGCCCCCACTGTGCAGAGAGCCCAACGTGGGGCTCGATCCCAGGACCCTGAGATCATGACCTGAGCCGAAGGCAGAGGCTTTAAACCCACTGAGCCACCTAGGTGCCCCCAAGATGGCTGCTATTAAAAAACAGAAAACAGCAAGTGTTGGCAAGGATGTGGAGAAACTGCAACCAATGTGCACTACAGGTGGGAATGTATAAGCATACATACACTGCTGTGGAAAACAGCATGGTGGTGGTTCCTCAAAAAATTAAAATTGGAACTACCGTATGATCCAACAATATCACTTCTGGGTATATAGCCAAAAGAAATGAAAGCAGAATCTTGAAAAGGTTATTTGTATATCCATGTTCCTAGCAGCATTACTCATAACTGCCAAAACATGGAAGCAACCCAAGTGTCCAGGGACAGATGAAGGGACACAAAAAATGTGGCATATATATCAAATGGAATAGTATTGAGCCTTAAAAAGGAAAGAAATTCTGGCTTATACTATGATATGAATGAACCTTCAGGACATTATGTTAGGTGAAATAAGCCAGTCACAAAATGATAAATACTATAAGATTCCACTTATATGAAATACTTAGAGGAGACAAAATCAGAGAGCTAGAAAGTGAAATGATGGTTGCCAGAGCTAGGAGAAGAAATAGAATATTACTGTTTAATGGGTAGAGGGTTTCAGTTTTACAAAATGAGAAGAGCTTTGGGGATGGATGGTTGTGACAGTCATACAACAGTGTGAATGTACTTAATCCACTGAACTGTATATTCAAAAATGGTTAAGATGGTAAATGTTATGTTACATGTATTTTATCACAATTTAAAAAACTGGTTACACTTCATGGTAAACAAACATTATTAATTGGCCAATACAGTAAAACAATGTTTTTAAGTTTCCTTCATGTTTGTATAAATCATGATCCTCAATGTGCACGCATCAGAATCATTAGGAGGACTTGTTAAGACACAGAATGTTGGAGTGCCTGGGTGGCTCAGTAGGTTGGGCAACTGGCTTTTTGTTTTTTATTTTTTAAAGATTTTATTTCTTTATTTAAAAGACAGAGATCACAAGTAGGCAGAGAGGCAGGCAGAGAGAGAAGAGAAAGCAGGCTCCCTGCTGAGCAGAGAGCCCAATGCGGGGCTCGATCCCAGGATCCTGGGGATCACGACCTGAGCCAAAGGCAGAGGCTTTAACCCACTGAGCCACCCAGGCACCCCTGGGCAACTGATTCTTGATTTCGGCTGGAGTCATGGGATAGAGACCCACATCAGGCTCTGTGCTTGGCATGAAGTCTGCTTTGGATTCTCTCTCCCTCTGCTCCTCCCCCCACTTGCTCACTCTCTCTAAAAGTAAGTAAGTAAGTAAATAAATAAATAAATAAAATCTGAAGGGAAAAAAAAAAAAGGAAAAAACCCCCCAGTACATAAATTGTTAGGTCCTACCCCAGGATTCTGAGAATGCTTTTATAACCATTCCCTAGTTGAAGTTAATGCTCTTGGTTTAGGAACACTTTTTGAGAACTACAATGTTGGAGAACTGTATGTGTTGGAATTAAAGAGAAAAATCTTAAGACATAGGCAAGCTCTTATAAGCAACAATAGGAAAAAATCCATTTTTTAAAATTCTGAATTACAGAATAGTTGTAAAATGAGTTTCTGTATACCCTTCCCCCCAGCTTTCCCTTGTGTTAATGACTTACATAACCACAGAATGCTTATCAAAACTAAACAATTAACTTGGTACAAAATAAAGAATTTCTTCTGAATTTCACCAATTCCCACTAAGACCCTTTTTCTATTCAGGATCTAACCCAAGATGCCACACTGAATTTAGTTATCATGTCTCTTTAGTTTCCTCTAATATATTACAATTTCTCAGTCCTGTCTTTTAGGACTATGATACATCTGAAGAGTACTGATTAGTCTATATATTGTCTCTCAATCTGGCTTTGTCCCAAGTTCTCTCATGATCAGATGAAGGTTATACATTATTGGGAAGGTGAGGCACTTTTTTAACTCAGGTTGTTAAGTATTTCTAGTGATGTCAGACTTTATCGTATACCTATGGTCATGTCTGCCAAGATTCTCCACTGTAAATTTTTTATTTTTCCTTTAGGAATTACGAAATATATTGGGAGAAATATTCTGAGATGATGCAAATACTTGGATTCTACTTCAACTTCTACCTACTAATTTTAGCATCCATTGGTGGATCTTGCCTATGGTAATTTCACTGTGGTGTTCTGATGGTGATTTTTAGATTTCCTGTTTTCCTTCCACATTTATTAAATGGAATTATTTTGCTGTGAGGAAAAGCTATGATTTCTCCTATTAATTATATCAGTAATGGATGAGCTATTCATTTTGGTAATTATCATTCTTTGGAAAGATGTAGGTAAAAACATTTAAGAAAATGGAGAAAAAGTATTATCAAATTGGTTTTCCATTCAAATTAAGAAATTTATAACCACTTAACTGTTTTATTCTTACACAATTTAAGCTGAAATTATTTCAAAACATATTTTAAAGATTTTATTTATTTATTTGTCAGAGAGCGCGAGCGAGTGAGCACACAAGCAGGGAGAGTGGCAGGCAGAGGGAGGCAGAGGGAGCAGCAGAATCCCCACTGAGCAGGGAGCCTGATGCAGGACTTGATCCCAGGACTCTGGGATCATGACCTGAGCCAAAGGCAGAAGCTTAACGGACTGAGCCACCCAGGCATCCCCAAAACATATTTTAAAGGAATAAATTGGATCATCTGACCTTTGTGTATAGCAGCTATTAGTGCACGTATCTTCTGGGCTCAGGGTTCAGTACTTTTTTGCAATTACTAATACCACAAACATTATTCAGGTATAGACAACATAAAAGCTTTTAGATGAAACTTCCTATGTTTTTAAAAGACATTTATGAAGTGATTAGTATACACTGAATAACATAAAAAATGTAAGCCAGAGAGTTCAAGTTCTAATAATGCCAGATATGCTTACATGGGATTAATCCTCATAAGGTAACAATTACAAACCATAGGGAAAAATTTTAATAGTAACTACTTAAAGGCACTGGAGAATGACCTAAAGTAGTAAGAAACTGAGGGGAAGAATAGACTGACCTTCAAAGAGGAGCAACACACAGGGTAACATCCATGTTTATGTGCTCTTTCCCTGAGGGTACTCACCAATCTACTTGATGCAGGGTGACTAAAATTCAGTTAGAAAGCCCGTTTATTGGCTTGATATGCCAAAGGATGGAGCTCAGAGCTGCCACAGTGGCTGAAGATTGAGAAAGCACAGAGAACAGACCCACAGGGGAGGCTCAATTCTCCTCCAATCCACAGCTAATCCCCAAACTACATACATGAATGGGAAACTATAATGATTCCAATGGAAAGTAAGAGAAAACTGAAAGACTGGGGTAGAGACTGAAGCTGGTGCCCATGAGGGGAGACAGAATTTAGAATCTGATTCCTACTAAATTACAAGAACTTAATAGGCATCTCAAACTTGCACTGAAAACTTGGGATTATCCTGCATTGAGAGTGAACAGCAGGTCTTAGGAGTAAAGCCTCTACCTTAGTTTCATGGGAAAAATCAAAACATACCTGCCCTAACAAATGTAAACCAACACTCTGTGAAGTCACAGTGATCAGTCAGTAAGTTAATCAGGAGAAGATAAAAGAATCCAGTCTCTGCAATGAGTAATTTATAATGTCCACTATATAATCAAAAACTGCTAGCTCTAAGAAGCAGATAAATGGAACCCAGAGTCAAGAGAAAAAAGAACCAGTAGAAAATGGTCCCAAGATGATCTAGTATTGGAACCAGCTTATAAAGCTTTACAGAAGCTATAATATTCAACATCTTAAATGAAAGATACAATCACATGGATAAACAAATTTTCACCAGAAAAATGAAAACCCAAAATGAACCAAAATTCTATAACTACAAAGTATACTATCTGAAATTTTTTAAAAAAGATTTTATTTATTTATTTGAGAGACAGTGAGAGAGCATGAGCAAGGAGAAGGTCAGAGGGAGAAGGAGACTCCCCATGGAGCTGGGAGCCCGATGCAGGACTCGATGCCAGGACTTCAAGATCATGATCTGAGCTGAAGGCAGTCATCCAACCAACTGAGCTACCCAGGCGTTCCCATACTATCTGAAATTTAAAAAATTTACCAGATGGGCTTAAAAGTAGACTGGAGAGGGCAGACAAAAAGGTCAATGAACTAAAGAGAGATCAACTAAAATGATCTAATCAGAAGGATAGAATAAAAGAACAAAAATGAACAGAGGCTCAATTATCTGTGGGTAAGTGTTAATGATCTAACATAGTTGTAAACTGGAAACCCACAAGAAAAGTGAGAATGGGGCACAAGAAAAGTTATAAGAATAATGAACAAATAGTTCTCAAATTTGGTGAAAACCATTGGCTTACCGATCTGAGATCAGCAAACTCTAGGGAGATTAAATACAAAGATAACAAGAACTAGGAACAAACAGTCAGAACTGCTGATAACCAGTATCAAAGACAAAACCCTGAAAGAGCCTAAGAAAAAGGGATGCTCCATACATGGGAGCCAACAATACAAATAAAGGAAGACATAAAAAGTTTCACCATAAACAATGAAGACTAGAAGACAAGAAACAACATGATTAAAGTGCTGAAAGAAAAAAAACCCCACAGGTTTCTTACTATAAGAACAAATAATCATAAATATGAAAAGGGAGAGATCTAGAATAAACTCTGTGGTACTGAATTAGAACTGCAGATACAAAAAAGAATTCATGGTTTTCAAAATATATCAATATAGATGTAAAATATAAGTTAACGCTTCAAACTTGGCTTCTAAATACCATTTTACACTGAAAGGAACCATAACTCTCTGGAGATACAAAGATTCCAGGATTGCACAGGGAAAATACAAGATAAACGTGGAGATACACAGGGAATGAAAGGTATGTCACAGGGGCACATGTCAAAGGGGCTTTTGTTAGCCCAATACAGAATAATCTGGATATTAAAATAAAAAATATGAACAGTTTATAATCTGTTGGATAAAAGAGGATACATTTTGGGACACCTGGTTGGCTCAGTTGTTAAGCAGCTGCCTTTGGCTCAGGTCATGATCCCAAGGTCCCCGGATTGAGCCCTACATCTGGCTCCCTGTTCAGCAGGAAGCCTGCTTCTCCCTCTTCAACTCCCCTTGCTTGTGTTCCCTCTCTTGCTGTTTCTCTCCCTGTGTCAAATAAATAAACAAAATCTCAAAAATTAACTAAGTAAAATAAAATAAAATAGGGTACATTTCTTGAAAGACCCAAATTACAAAACTGACATGATAAGAAAAAGACAACCTGAATAGCTCTGTATCTATTAAAGAAACTGAAATTGTAAGTGAAAATTATTCCACATAAATTAAAAAACAAAATCTTCTCCAAAAAGAAAACTTCTGGCCCAGATGGTTTCACTGGTGAATTCCATTAAATATCAGTGAAGAAATAACACCAGGACCATACACAAACACTTCTAGGAAATAGAGGAGGAGAGGAAAACTTCTCATCTCATTTTATGAGGGCAGCATAACCCTGACACCAAAACCTGACAAAGACATTAGAAAGAAAACTACAGGGGTGCCTGGGTGCTCAGCTGGTTAAGTGTCCAGCTCTTGATCTCAGGTCAGGTCTTGATCTCAGGGTTGTGAGTTCAAACTCCACACTGGGCTCCATGCTGTGTGTGGAGCCTGAAGGAAGGAAGGAAGGGAAGGAGGAAGGGAGGAAGGGAGGGAAAAAAAGGAAAGGAGGGAGAGAAGATGGAAGGAGGGAAAGGAGGAAGTGGGGGGGGGGGAGGAAGGAAGGAAGGAAGGAAACTATAGACCTATATACCCCATGAATACAGACGCAAAAATTCTTAATAAAGTCAATTAATGTAATTATCCATATTAACAGAGCAAGTATGGAGGGAAGCATTTGACAAAATTAAACACTCACTCATAATGACAATAACAATAAAACAAAATCTCAGCAAGCTAGAAATAACAGGGAACTTTCTTAATCCCATAAAGGACATCTAAAAAAATTTCAACTAACATCATACTTAGTGACAAAAGACCAAACACAGTCCCTCTGAGACTGGGAACAAGGCAAAGATGCTCCCTTATCACATCTATTCAAAATTATATCAGAGGCCATTGTCATTGAAATAAGCAAAAAAAAAGGAAACAAAAGGCAAATAACTTGCAAAGGAAGAAATAAAATTGTCTTTATTCACAAATGACAGGAAAGAGGGTCAAGAATAAAAAACCAAATGAAAAAATTTATACTAACATTAAAAAACATTAAATAGAAATAAATCTGTGTAAGAAATGTATACTGAAAACCAAGAAATATTGCTTAGAAAAATTTAAAAAGACAAAATTAAATGGAGACATATACTATGTTTATAGACTGGAAGATTCAATATTATTGAGAGGCTAATTCTACTGAAATGAATACATGAGAGAGAGAGAAAGAGAGAGAGAGTGTGTGTATGTGTATGTGTCCCAGTATATATTTAAAATCCAAATCAAAACCCTGCAGACTTCTTAAAAGAAATTGCTAATGATTCTAAAATTTATACAGAAATGTATCTGTGATAACCAAAACAATATTAAAATTAAGGATATTAAAGACTCACACTACTTGATTCAGACTTACTAAAGCTGTAATGATCAAGAGCTTAGTATTCGGTGCCTTATTTACAAACAATAAAGGAGAATACACTACTGATGCACACTTCTAAAAAAAGAGGACTTGAGCTTGCCTTCTGTTGAATCTAAAGCAAGGGTTGGTCAGTGCCTCAGCTTCTGGTACCCTTTGCTCTGCATCTACCAGCAGCCTCTTCTCCAGGACTTCAGAAATAGACTATACTTGTACAGCCAAGGAATTTTTGACAAAAGCACTCATGTAATTCAATGGGGGAAAGGAAAAGTCTTCAACAATGGTATCAAAACAACTGAATAAAAAAGCATGGGGAAAATAATGAACAGCACACATAAGCCTTAATTTGAGATGGATCACAGAATTAAGAGTAAAAGCTAAAACTTACAAATCCTCTAGAAGAAAATTTAGAGTATCTGTACAATCATGAGGTAAGGATTAATAGACTGGGCTTCATTCAAATATGAGAAACTTCTCAACAAAACACACCATGAATAAATAGGCAAGCTTGTGAGAAAATATTCAGAACACATATCTCACAAAGAGCCAATATCATGAGTTCTAGAACTCAGTAAGACAGACAACACAAGTTTTTTTAAATGACAAAAAACTTAAATGGATTACTTCACAAAAGACAACATCCAAATAAGCACATCAAGAAGTATTCAACACATACTCACCAAAAAAACTTTATATTAGAACATCCATAGCAACTACATTTATAAAAATGCACATCAAGAAGTATTCAACACATACTCACCAAAAAAACTTTATATTAGAACATCCATAGCAACTACATTTATAAAAATGCAAGTAGCGGGCACCTGGGTGGCTCACTGGGTTAAGCCTCTGCCTTTGGCTCAGGTCATGATTTCAGGGTCCTGGGATTGAGGCCCGAATCGGGCTCTCTGCTCGGCGGGGAGCCTGCCTCCACCTCTCTCTCTCTCTGCCTGCCTCTCTGCCTACTTGTGATCTTTCTCTCTGCCAAATAAATAAATAAAAACTTAAAAAAAAAAATGCAAGTAGCTTAGGTATCCACCAAAAGAATGGAAAAAAAACTACAGTGTATTTATTCAACAAAATATAAAATAAAAGGGAATATACTACTGATATACACAGTAGTATCTATATAATATTCCCCTGGTGTCTTATACTATAAGTCAGACCACCAAAATCTATGATTCTAACACATGAAATTTTAGAAAAAGTGAAACTAACCTATGAGAGTATGTTGATTGATGTTTGGCTCATGGGCAATGGGAAAACTGGCTGGAAGGAGACCAAGGATATTTTCTCGGGTAATGAAAATGTTCTACAGCTTGATAAAGGTGTGGTTACACAGGCAGACAGACTTATATTTTCATTGACTTATATTATACAACTAGTATCTACGCAGTTCACTGTATGAAAAATTTACTCCAATAAAAACATAAAGGTATAGAGTTAATATTTTGGGGTAAAATGAACTAAAGTTTTGCCTAGTTAATTAATAAAAATATTATGCTATTTTCTGGGGGAAAAAATAGTCCTGGCAGGTTAGGAAACTAATTTGTTTCCCTCCAAAATTCCTTTTCTCTCAGAATTGAGTATAAGACACCAGGGGAATATTATATAGATTTAGGAAACCAGTTCTAGACCTGCCAGAGCTTTTAGAGTAAGAGTACATAAGCTTTAATTTCTAGCCATCCCATCTGTAAAATGGGTATACAATCTTGCCTACTCCCCAAGGAAGTCACACAGATTAGTAAATTACAACTTGGTACAGTCCTAAGATCACTCTGGAATAAAAAGGCTAAAAAATTCAGTATTCTTACATTCAATATTTTACTATTATAAGACTCCTTCCAGGCTAAAATTAAACTAGTGAGTATAACTGCCACTGGCAAGATAGGCCCTGTCCCCATGCAATATTTGAAAAGGTAGCTTACATTGCTGAACCAGAAGAAGAGAGTTTTGCGTTGGAGTACTTTAATACATTTTTATATTGCATATAAAGCACATAAGCATAAACCAGGAAGATGCCTTGCTGAAAACTACCTTCTTTGTGAAAGCAGGCTGTAATTCTGAACAAGTTTTCAATTTTCACAGTGCTGCTAGGGTAAAACATTTTAAAGAGTTTAATTTTTTACAATGGATTCAATGACATAGGATTATCTAACAAAGTAATGGCTAATCAATAGAAGGTTTAGTTGTCAGGTGAAACATATAACACACTAAAAGGGATTGATTGCCAGACTTCTCCTTATTTACTAGAAGGTATATATTTAAAATGACACAAACTTGTTACCAAGCTGCATTTCTTTTAACCTTGCAAAAAGCTGCTTAAGAAATCTGTTCAGCAGCCCTATAGCAAAACAAGATATAGTATAATGAAAATGGCTAGTGATTGGGGGGCAGGAAGCGGGGGAGAGGGGGAGACAGGGACCTTCAGATATATGGTCACATCAAATCAAGTCCCCAGCAAGAATATGGGATAGAAAAACCAAACTACAAGGCAACATCTAGGGAAGCTGGAACTGGGCTTTAAAAACGCCACACTGATGCTACACAACCTCGTTCAATGGATGCAATGCTATATCTGTTCTCATTCCAAGTTACTCTTAGGGCAGATTTTAAAAAGACTCATACAGAAGGGCACAATAGGCTCCCCCCCCCCGCCATCTTTTTGTTTTTCTTAAAATGGTACATCCACATTAAGCACTGAACACAAAAAGAATTGGGTCCATATGGACTTCGACCAGCATATAAGCTGTTTCCTTTATAATTTATTCACAATATCTCAAGTCTCTATATGAAAATACACTATTTTATGGTCATTGCAACCCGGGAGTTCAATAATATTTTTTTCTACTAAGTCAGTGATTACACAATTTATCAAAGAATGATTATGCTGAAATAAAAATAAAACAAAACACCAACCCCCTATACAGTCTTCCTTCCTCAAAGTAATTTTAAGAAAGCCTGTTATTAAATTGCTTCTTTTTGAAGAAGGGTTTTTGTAGCTAGACACAAATTGCCAAACCATGTTTTTTTAAAAAAGTTTATTAGACTCTAAAGGATTCAGCCGAAGTGGGAAGTTAAATAAACAAATCACTTCATCAGACTTGGAAAGATCACTTTTGTCTTACTTAAGAGACCTACATTAATTACCTTTAAGGTCTTTTACATGGACTATTTAAAATAAATACAATTTATTTATTTATTTCAAATTAGGTGCTTCTTCCAAAGTATTAAATAATGTCTACAAATGCAAAAGCATTTTTATAAATAGGTAATTAAAACAGATGACTAAAATTAAGTCAAGCTGCAAAACATTACCCAGGATGCACTGTGATTTATTTATTTATTTTTTTTTAATAAACATCTCAGGCAATTTTTTCCATCCAAAGCCCAAAACACTTTGGGGGCGGGGGGAGAGATAGGAAGTTTAATGGGGGGAAAAAACACACATATATAATGAAATAATGCCAAACCCCAAACTAAAGTATTTACAAGATAGTCCCTTAAGCATAGTTTGTCATATTGCAATTACACCTTGCCTACTGCCAAGTCAAAGTGCTTACTATTGCCACTAGAGGGAGAAATGTCTTAACACAAAGCAACAGCAGATAGGGAATGGGTTTTCTTGAGCAATTATCAGAACAAAGCTCCCCTGGCTGTGTGTACCTTCTAATTACTCAATACAATTAAAATGACTAACCTAAAACAAATAGAAAAAAAAAAAAAACCTTGCCTGGCTAATATCAGGGACTTCATTAAACCTTTCCCCTCATCAATCAAATCAGAAAGAAGGGAATGTCATCATATACAAACATTATAGAGCTATTAAAGGAAGTAAATTCAGTGAGTTTCTTTCTTTCTTTTTTTTTTCTAAAGGAAGAAAAGAAGTGGCTCTCTTGAAAAAAGAAATGTCGTGGTATTTACCCATCTGGATGCTGCCTAAAAACAAATTGTCCTCCAAAGAGCAGAAATACAGTATGTTTTCTCTCAGTTCACTGGCTTATGAATGACTTTTTGTTGTTGTTGTTGTTGTTGTTTTGTTAATACACACTATAATGTCATTTTCTGTATCAGTGATGTGCTTTTTCCTCCTACTCATCCAACTGTATAAAGGAGCTATGCCAATCAGACCTCCATGCTTATATGGGGCTGTTTAAGTTCTTCACTGCTGTTTTTTATGGATCTAGTTTAAGGTAATGTTTAGAACAACACGGGAATTTAGGGGCATGGGGGTAGGAAAGGAAAATATCTACTTATTCCTTCTGAAAGGCTTATGTAGTTCCCTTTATAAGGCCCAGTCATTAACAGAAGATGACAACAGAGTCATTTTTCTTTCAGCTGACAATTGTGACATTTTTCCAGCAGCGTGCAAGGTGTTGAAAACCTGGCAGCTGTTACCTCCTGGGATGAAGATACTTTTTTATCCTCCCTTGACAGTTTAACTCAGTGGGTCAGCACCTTTAAAGACTGCAAAGTATCCTTGAAGAGGATGGGAGCTTGAATTACTGCTCCCTCCCTAATCAATGTAAACCCTCACTGCAGGTGAAGTCTCCATCTATAGAGGTGCATGGGTGAGGAAAATGTAATGCCCTGAGCCAGATGGTTTTTATCTTGTTTTTAAAGAATAAAGGAACAAGCTAACAAGGGAGACAGCTACTTTGTTAGCTTCTTGGCCTCTCTCATGGCTTTGCATCCCCAGGGTTCCAGCTACACAAGAGAAAGAATACAGAAAAACGTAAACACTTAAAGAAATATAACTAGAGGGCTGGCATCATGCTGCTTTCAAAGAGTTGAGAGAGCTCTACTCAATGCTTTATTTATCACTGCCCACGTTCTCAGGATGGTAAGTGGACACATACACAAAGGGAATGGGGGATGGGGAAGGATTAGACAGAGGTCACAATTTACTCAATTACAGAGAAAGGCAGGGCTGACAGATCCTATTAGCACCAATGTGAAGCAAAGAAGAAGTTGCATGTTGTAAGGCTACATTTTCAAAAAGTAATGAGTACTTTTGTGTATCCTCCCAGGCCTTTGCCCTTGTTTGCAGATATGAATAAAAGCACTGAAAACAGTTGCTATGGTTTCCTTGGCTTCACGTTTTAGGAACAAAAGTAGAAAGAAAATTGGAGCCACTGTACATTCTTTAAACAGAAGTTCACACTTTACTTAATGTGGAGAGGTAAGGAGATTATTCCCAAATTCAGAACCTTAAAAAGATACACTGTTCTCTTTCCCCACCAACTTTCCCGCCTTCTGATACTGGAAATTAAATGGAAAAATGGGTATACAAAATGGCTTGGTGACACTGAGAGTAGTCACCAATTCTCCTGACTTTCTCCTTCAATATTTTCTTTTTCTGCTAACGTCTTTGTCAGGTTTTGGAATTATGGTTACAGTGGCCTCATAATACAGTCAGGAAGAGTTCTTTCCTTCTCTGTTTTCTGAGTTTGTACAAGAGTGAGCTATTTATTCCTCAAATGTCTGATAGAATTCACTGGTGAAACCATTTGGGGGCCTTTTGATAATGTGATTTCTTTACTAGACATCAGCCTATTCAAATTTGTTTCACCTTGCATTGGTTTCAGTAAGTTGTATTTTTCAAGGAATGTGTCCATTTCATCTAAGTTGCCAAAACTGTGGTTTAAAGTTATTTATAATATCCCCTCATTATCCTTTAAATGTCTGTAAGAATTGTAGTGATGACCCTTTTTTCAGCTCTTCCAAATTTTTAAATAACTCAAAGTTACCAGGCAGTGGTCATAGTCTATCATCACCTGCGAACTGTATTTTAGAACAATATACATGAACTATAAAATCAGTTTAAAACAATACTAAACTTGTTAGAATTTAACTGAGCATTTTCAAATCAATAGTGAAAGAGTTCCTTGAAATCCCATTAGAAATATCTGCAAAAGAATCTCAAGGGATTGGCCTACATGATGCAAATCCTACTTACATCAACACTAGGTAAAAGGCAGCCTTGACATCTTTTTATCTGTATTAACTTGACTAAAGTGTGTGGGGGGGGAGGAGCAAATGGCACTTCATTATTGTCATGCAACAGAGAAAAGAGGGAGTTTAAACAGCTTATATATTATGTTCTACACTAAAAAAAATCAGCAGTGGGGTAATCAAGTTCAGGGCAGTCCTAGACAGCTGCCCTGTGACCCGCTTCTATTGACCCCTGCTATTCATCACTCTTCCCTAAGATTGAGAGGGCAAGCTCCTAGGGAGTGACCACCACAATAGACAGACACAAGCCAACAGTAATCTGGTTCGAGCAAAAAACCAGATGGCACTGCAATAAATTTACAAATCTGCATTCATAGGGCTGTTAAAACACCCAGAAGCTAAAAGATTCAGAGGGCCCCAGGAGGATCTCCTACTTCCCTGTTTCTAAAGGCCATTTCTCTTTCCAAGAACACTGAGTTCATGCTCTTCATAAAGAGAATAGAGATAAAACCCTTTACAAAGAGAGGAGGGGAAAAAGCCTCATGACCTAATTAATCTCCAGAGCTTGGATCTCAACACTGAATGACAGATATTAGAAAAATCATTTTGGAGCACTAGGAGGAAAGACAAAAACAAAAACAAAATGGTTGTTATATTAAAGTGGAGAGGGTGAAGCAAATCTGCTAAAAAGCAATGAAAAAGCCACAGCGTATCTCTTTCAAACACTGCACACAACGGATCTTGCAAGTAGAAAATGATTCAATAATGTATGCATTTATTTTTAAAATGAATCAGATTAGTCCCATGTGTGACCTGCTGGTCCATCTGTATGTGCTGGACTTAATAGGCACGATTCTCTCTCTTGCTTCAGTTTGAAGTATGAGAGAGATAAATTTAGTTTAATTTTCAACAGATCAGCCTATCCATTTTCCAAATGGACCATCTGGATCAGCCTATTAAAATTAATTTATAACTTTGCAGAGTGAAAATTCGTTTGTTAGCTTAAATAAAGTTGCCAAAACTTTTTGTAGTGTCATTGTTTTCTGACAGTTATTTCTGTAGAGTGGGGAGAGACTTTCTCCCTCTAAATTTATCTTACTCAATACTGTTCTATTTATTTAGATTTAGATTATCAGCTGTTTGTCTCCAAATAGTTAAAGCTGTAACTCCATAGTATCAATTACTAATCATTCAGGTTTTTTATAAAAGCTTCCTGAATGGATTCATTTCTACTTACTAAACAATTATTTTTATCAAAAAGGAAAAGTGCCCATCCCCAAATTTTTACTATAGTAAATAAAAAATGAGTGTATCACAGTTTCAAGTACTTTTTCCCTATGTTAACACTGTTATACAAACTTGGAATCAGAAGGCAGAAGTAGAAACGCTTGAGCAACATTGAGGTCTGGGTTTTAAATCACTGACGAGCTAATAAGCAAGTCACCCAACCTCCCTAAGTCTCCATTTTCTTCATCTATAAATCGGAGGCCCTATCTACCAACTCTGTAGGGTGAATGTGAGGATGGAATGAAACAAATACCAGGTTTGCGGTGGACACTAGACAAATATCAGACCTCTTTTCTTTCTTCCTAAGAATAGTACCGTAAGTGGAAGTAAACTGAAAATATTTTGGGTACTGCTGGTGCTCATCTTATCCAACCTTACACTGAAAGTGAAGAGGTCGTATACCTAATTCTCTGGCAACACTCTAGTGAACTTGTTTTTGTTGCTATTGGGGACAAAAGATGTTAGAGATTGCTGCAGGCAGTGAGAAGAGCAAATTTTTTAAGCAAATGTTTCTGGACATTTTAACTTTAAAAAAGGGCACCATGGAATTAACTTTCAAAGCAAAATGTGTTATCTTTGGGGAGTGGGGTACAGAGGGGAGAAATTTTTTTTTACAGTTATCATCATCAATAATGGCCTTTACTTTTAGAAAAAGCAAACAAATACTGCTCAGACTAAAAGGGGCTAACTTCACTAGAGGCAGAACCCTTTTGATTGTTAATTTTTAAAAAATGTGTTAAGAATCTCAAAGGAAAGAAAGTTTAAAGCCAACTATTCTACCACCTGCACTTAAGGAGCATTTCAAGTTATTTTTCCTGAATAAGAAAACTTCTCTTTGGTGTTGTTTTCCCTAAACATAAGCAATCAACCTTTCTTCTACTTGTACACCTACGATATTTTTAAAAGACTGGAAAAACAATGTTATCTGATTGAAATTGGTGGCTACAGCCACCTTAACTTCAGAGTACTCTTAATTTAAGGTCCAGTGCTTAACGAATGGCAAATTGAGGGTTTCCTGTCTTTTCTTCTGTTGGTGGTAGCTTTTTATTTTAAGACAGACTGAATTTCATACCTGTCTAAGTGAATTCTTCTCTGGTATTATCTTCCTAGGGGGTTCGCCATTATTACAGTCTTCTCTCTCTGAGGAATTCTGTGAAAGAAAGTAAGCTTTAATTCAGTTCTCATTATCTTCAATCTTATTCTGTGGGAGTAAACTGAATTACATTTCTAATTCTGTAAGCTAGAATACCATGTATATTTATGCATTTATTCACTTGAAGATTTATATACATACAGACATACACTTACATAAAGGAAAACATATGCCCATGTATATAAATAAATTTAAGTAGGGACCTAGGTGGAAAGTATTTCATCTATTTTTAAGCACTGCCCGGCAGATCACAGTCATTAGGAATCTAGTTTATTGGTCTTTGAAAATGCAGGTGACACTGGACACGAGAAAGCTCCAGTTTATACTTAGCTGGTATTAACTTAAACCATGATTATTACCTTCTATTTTACATAATTAGCTTTAAACTATAGTAAATGTTTGGTCACTAGAAATTCTCAAAGTCTGGATCCTAAAATAAATAGTTCCTTCTCTTTGTCCTCTTCTCCGATTTTTCTTTTATTAAAAATAATATAGTACTTAGCTCAAAACAACATCATTTCATCAATGGTTTAAAATTACAGTCCGGGATGCCTGGGTGGCTCAGTGGGTTAAGGCCTCTGCCTTGGGCTAAGGTCATGATCCCAGGGTCCTGGGATTGAGCCCCTCATCAGGCTCTCTGCTCAGCAGGGAGACTTCCTCCCCACTCCCCTCTGCCTGCCTCTCTGCCTACTTGGGATCTCTGTCTGTCAAATATATAAATAAATAAAATCTTTAAAAAATAAAATAAAATTACAGTCCATTCTTGCCACTATCACCTCAAACAGCAGCTAGAAGACCATAAATGTCAATGGGATTTTTAAATATTTAAGAACAGAGGAAAAAAAAAAAACCAATCCAATTGAAAGCAAGTTCAGAATTCTAAGTATCAACAGAGTAATAAAATAGCAACCCATGGGATGAGAGTAAATATCTGCAAATCATGTATCTGATGAAGGATTAACATCTAGAATATATAAGGGCGCCTGGGTAGATCAGTTGGTTAAGCACCTGACTTTTTTTTTTTTTAATTTTTAAAAATTTATTTATTTATGTGATAGAGAGAGAGAAATCACAAGCAGGCAGGCAGTGAGAGAGAGGGAAACAGGCTCCCTGCAGAGCAGAGAGCCTGATGCAGGGCTCAATCCCAGGACCCTGATATCATGACCCGAGCCAAAGGCAGAGGCTTAACCCACAGAACCACCCAGGTGCCCCAAGCACCTGACTCTTGATTTCAGCTCAGGTCATGATCTTGGGGGTCCTGGGAGGAGCCCCTCATGGGGCTCCATGCTCAGCAGGGAATATGCTTTAGGATTCTCTTTTTCCCCCTCCCTTTACCCCTCCCTCTCATTCATGTGTGCACATGTGCACTCTCTCTAAAATAAATAAACCTTTTTTAAAAATCCAGAATATAGAGAAGTTGTAAAACTAAACAAACAAAAAACTCCAAACAACCCAATTAAAAAATGTACAAAGGACTTGGATAGACAGTTCTCTAAAGAAGATATACAAATGGCCAACAAGCACATGAAAAGATGTTCAACATCACTAATCATTTCAGGAATGTAAATCAAAACTACATGGAGACACCACATCACATTCATTAAGAATACTCTATCAAAAATAGACAAAAGCCGGGCGCCTGGGTGGCTCAGTGGGTTAAGCCGCTGCCTTCAGCTCAGGTCATGATCTCAGGGTCCTGGGATCAAGTCCCGCATCGGGCTCTCTGCTCAGCAGGGAGCCTGCTTCCCTCTCTCTCTCTGCCTGCCTCTCCGTCTACCTGTGATTTCTCTCTGTCAAATAAATAAATAAAATAAAATATAATAGAAAAAAGCCAAAAAATATATTGGCAAGGATGTTGAGAAATTGGAACTCTTATGCACTGTTAGTGGGACTATAAAAGAATTGAGCTGCTGTGGAAAAGAGTATGGTGGTCCCTCAAAAATTAAACAGAATTATCAGAGATCCAACAATTCCAGTTCTAGGTATATATTCAAAAGAACTGAAAGCAGAGTCTCAAGAGATAATGTGTACACCTGTGTTCATAACATGGAAGCAACCCAAGTGTCCAATGACTGATGAAGGGATAAATAAAATGTGGTATAAATGGAGTATTACTCAGCCATCAGAAAGGATGAATACCCAACTTTTGAATCAACATGGATGAGACTGGAGATTATGCTAAGTGAAATAAGTCAAGCAGATAAAGTCAATTATCATATGGTTTCACTTATTTGTGGAACATAAGGAATAGCATGGAAGACATTAGGAGAAGGAAGGGAAAAATGGAGAAGGGAAATTGGAAGGGGAGCCAAACCATGAGAGTCTATGGACTCCGGAAACAAAGGGAAGTTTTAGAAGGAAGGGGCAGGTGGGAGGATGGGCAATCCTGGTGATGGGTATTGAGGAGGGCACGGATCACAAGGAGCACTGGGTGTTACTCGTAAACAATGAATCATAGAACACTACATCAAAAACTAATGAAGTACTGTACGGTGACTAACATAATGTAATAAAAATAAGTAAGTAAATAAATAAATAAGAGTAAAAAATAAAATAAAATGTGATGTAATATATCAATGGAATAGTATTCAGCCTTTAAAAGGAAGGAAATTGTGGTATATACCACAACATGGATGAACCTTGAGAACATTATGCTACGTGAAATAAGTGAGTCACAAGAAGATTATGAATCCACTTACATGAGATACTCAGAGTAGTCAAAATCATACAGAAAGCTGAATGGTGGTTGCCAGGGGCTGGGACAAGTGGGGGAATAGGGAATCATTGTTTAATGGGTACAGTTTCAGTTTCACAAGATGAAAGTTATGGAAATGGATGAGGGTGATGGTTGCAAAATATAATGCATATATTTAACACCACTGAACCATACACTTAAAAAATAGTTAAGATGATAACTTTTATATGTATTTTACCACACTACAAAATAACTGGAAAAAATTTGGTAATCAACACATATAAGTCACCACCTGCAAGGCAAAGTACAGAAAATCCAAATACAAATTACTTTTTTCCACAACTAGATTCATAGTGTTAATATTTTTAAATTTGCAACTTTAGAAAAATTTTGATATACTCATTACATTACATATACTCATCACATTCTAACTGGGGAACTACTTTTAGATGCAGAAATTATTTCTAACATGAGTTTATGTGAAAATTTTCATACAACTATGACATTATTAGTATAGGATCATAACTGTAGGTATATCTAACTGATTTTAGATATACCTTTCGTTGTTTCTATCAAATATTATATTTTAAAATATATTTAAGGATAAGCAGCACGTACACAGTGTCATTTTAAGACCCTGTACCTCTGTGGCTAACATCTGTATACCTTGTGCCTTGCCTGTAGTTGGTGTGACAGGCCCGTGTTGTAAGGTGTTCCTTTTGGGCAGAAATCTCTTAAAAGATATTTAACTTGATATCTGACATTTGTGATGACTACTATAAGGTAATGGTCCCTAAAATTAAGACAAAGAAGAAAAAACATGCTATGCTACAAAGGAAGGCGCAGAGACTCAATAACTTCTGAGTTCTAACTGGGTTTTCTCTCCATTTTGAAAAAAAGTAATGTAGTCGATTTACAAAAAAATTAGAGGCACAGTGGAAGTAATGACTGTAAAGTAGTCCAAATAATGAAACTAGCAATATATGCCACTTTAAGATAAACAGAGGAAGGGAAAGGTCAACAATAAACCCATAAAATCAACTTGTATATTTAACTTTTAAGAAAAATAAAGTATAAATGTTTTAAATGCTAAAATTAAGTATTTTATGTAATACAAACTTAAGCCAGTATTCAATTATAAACTTATAACATGCAAGTAACTTCCGCAGACCATGAAGTTCCACCTTCCTTTAAATACAATATCATTTATAATCCAACCTGGTTTAATTCAATGCAAAGTCCTATATTTCAACATTAATTACATTTTGTTAAAATGTCATCATAATAAACTTGGAAACCTAGTTACTTTTTGGCAGAAGTCTGCAATAGTGAAGTTATTATAAATCACATTTTTAGTCTATAGGTGATGGGGTGAAACCAAATTGATGGTAAACTAGGTACTAAATTACATAGTGAAAATAGTAATGTGAACATAATAGAATGAGCAGCGTCTAGCCCATATCCACAATTTTCCTCCTCCTGACCCTCTACTTTATCTGATTTAGATGAGGAACTATTGAGTGGGTATCACTAAATTTATTACCTTAAAATAGAGGTAGGGACATTAAACAGTCATCATATTAGGAGCAAGGAGTAAGATACCCTTCTAATAGTGAAGAAGAGAGCCAGAAAGCCAGCAAACAGATAAATAGTTTACAGTCTTGAGGATGGAGGGAAATGATGAAACACCCATGTATACCAAAGTGGTTACCTCAGTGGTTCTCAAAGCTTGTGTGCTCTCCAACATCACCCAGGCTCTCCTCTCAGGAGCACAGTTATTCCTCTTATCTTTATCTATGGTGCATCCCAGTAAGTCATGTTCATAACTGGACTGGTCATCAAGCTAAATTATGTTCAGTAAGTTCTATTTAAGGGTAACCACTTGATGCAAGCAAGACTCGTGCCACAAATTAGTGGGTGAGAGTTAGACAAATAACAGGAGTGTTACATGATCTTAAAATATGTGTTCATGAGATATTTAATATTACAAAAGGAAAAACAATAACCTCACAGTGGAGAGATGTGGTAGACACCACCTTAACATTATGTACCTCTTGGGTACTCAGGCGCCTCAGATAGTTAAGCATCTGCATTTGGCTCAGGTCATGATCCCGTGTTCCTGGTATCAAGTCCCGAATTGGGCTTCCTGCTCAGAGGGGAGCTTGCTTCTCCCTTTACCCGTCACCCTGCTTGTGATCACTTTCTCTCTCTCTCTAAAATAAATAAAATATTTTTAAAAAATTATGTGCCTCTGATATGATGTACTGAGAACACATTACTACTTCTGAGGAAACCTTGCCAAAAACACATAATCTCAATCTGTTCAAACGAAAACATTAGATAACCCAAATTACTAGTCTGTACTTAACCAAAAAATATCAGAGTCATGAAATACAAAGAAAGACTGAGGATCTGTTTCAGATGAAAGGAAACTAGAGAGACAGGACAACTAAATGCAACCTGTGATCTGACATTATTCTGGGGGGTTAAAGCAAAATTGATGATAAACTTCTCTATACAGAATTATATAATGAAGAACAGTGATCTGCACCTAACAGGATGAGTAGTGTCTCTCTAGGCCATACCTACAATTTTCTTCCTCCTGATCCCCAATTTCATTTGATTTTGATGGGTAACTACTTGGTGGGCATCATGACAAAATGGTATAAAGGATATTATTGGAACAACTGGGAAAATCTGAGTAAGTTCTATAGATGAGCTAATTATATTGTATCGATGTTAATTTCATGACTATTTCTTTCACTTTTAAAATTTACATATAGGGGCACCTGGGTGGCTCAGTGGGTTAAGCCTCCGCCTTCGGCTCGGGTCATGATCTCAGGGTCCTGGGATCGAGCCCCGCATTGGGCTCTCTGCTCGGCGCTGAGCCTGCTTCCCTCTCTCTCTCTATCTCTTGCTTTCTCTGCCTCTCTGCCTACTTGTGATCTTTGTCAAGTAAATAAATAAAATCTTTAAAAAAATAAAATAAAAATAAAATCTACATATAGAAAAATCCACTTGTTCTGGTGTACAATTATGTGAGTTTCGGCAAAAAACATACAGTTATGTAAATACCATCATAATCAAGATGTAAAGCAACTCATCATTTCCCAAATTCTCTTGCATTGCCCCTTTATAGTCAATCCCTTTCCCTCATAATAACAGATTTTTTTCTCAATAATTTGGTCTTTTCCAAAATGTCACAAAATAAAATCATATAGAATATAATTTTTTAAATCTTTTTCCACCTAGCTTAACATATTTGTGTTGTTGAATATATCAATGGTCATTTCCTTTTAAAAAAATTATTTGTTTGTTTGTTTGCTTATTTCAGAGAGAGAGTGTGCCATATGCAATCAGGGGAAGGGACAGAGAGACTCCACACTGAGAACAGAGCCTGACATGGGGCTTGATCTCATGACCCTGACATCATGATCTGGGCCGAAATCAAGAGTTGGATACTTAACTCACTGAGCCATTCAGGCGTCCTTACAGTCCTTTCCTTTTTATTGCCAAGTAGTATCACTATATGGCTGTACCACCATTTGTTTATACATTTAATTTTCTCATTTTGATAAATTTGTACTGTGGTTATTTGAAAGAATGCCCTTGTTTTTAGGAAACATAGAATGAAACATTTATGTTGGTAAAAGGACATTATGTCTGTAACTTGTAAATGGTTCAGAAAAAAGTAAATGGATGTGATCATATTTACGTATGTACATATAGAGCAAATTCGGTAACATGTTAACATGTGGAGAATCTATATGAAGAGTGTAAGGGGATTCTTTGTACTATTTCAACTGTTCTGTAATTCTGAAATTATATAAAAATAAAAATTAAGTAAAATAGATGAAATCTAAAAGAAAATACCTTTAAAAATGGAAAAATAGAAGTCAGATAAGTGAGAAATAAATTTTGGGGGGAAATTCCCTTAAATATAAATAATAAAAGTTATATTCTACCACTTAACCTAATTATAAAAACCTGACTGCTTTGAACAACTCATTTGCAACACTCAGATTAAACATTTAGTTATAGTAAATACATTTGCAGAATGTATTTGTAGTCTGGGAGTAACAATATGATATACATAGCAGCTTCATAATAAAGTATTTCTGAAAAAAATACTACATAATTTGTTACCTTTCATATTAACTCAAATATTTCTCTCTTAGCCCAGCATTTACAAGTTTAGAATTAAAAGGGAGACTAAAAGTCTGGCAGACAACTTTGAATTTTACTTCAAACTGGAAGCATTGAGTTGTAACACCTATAGACAAAATAATAGACGTTTGGATAAGAAAAAGTGAATATAGTGAAATAATGCTAAAGCTTGTGCATTAGATCTCAGGGATGTATTCTGGATAAAATGCTTCCAGAAGTAACTTGGGGGCGAATAAAAAAGACAAAGGGGGCACCTGGGTGGCTCAGTTGGTTAAGCAACTGCCTTCGGCTCAGGTCATGATCCTGGAGTCCCAGGATCAAGTCCCACATCAGGCCCTCTGCTCATCAGGGAGCCGGCTTCTCCCTCTGCCCCTCGCCCCTTTCATGCTCTCTCTCTGTCAAATAAATAAAATCTTAAAAAAAAAAAAAAAAAGAAAAGACAAAGAAATCACCTCAAAGAAAGTATTCAGATGACAGATTTAAATAGTCTCAAAATCAACATATCCAAATTTAAAGCACTCTTTTACCATTCTTACCCATCCCAGGCCACCTCCTTCCCTCCCAACTTTTCTTTTCATCCCAAACTTAAATCCTCAGCCAATTTTTACTCACCCCCCCCTTTTTTCTTGGAATGTATCTAACCAATTTTCCTTTCAATCATCTATTTTAAGAGATCTAACCCTGGGGGGCACCTGGGTGGCTCAGTGGGTTAAGCCTCTGCCTTCGGCTGAGGTCATGATCTCAGGGTCCTGGGATCGAGCCCCGAATCAGGCTCTCTGCTCAGCAGGGAGCCTGCTTCCCCCTTCTATGTCTGCCTGCTGCTCTGCCTACTTGTGATCTCTCACTATCTCTGGCAAATAAATAAATAAAATCTTAAAAAAGAGAGAGAGAGAGAGTTCTAACCCTCGGTTTGTATTTCCATAACCTCTACTCTAGTCCAGACCACCAACACTTATTACCAGTGCTGTTACTATTGAGATAGCCTTCTGACATGCTTGCCTAAACCCATATGTGATCCATTCTATACATTACCACCAGAACCATGTTCTAAAAAGACATTTATTTCCCTCACTCTACCCCACACCTGCCCAAAACCCTTTTATAGTTCTCTGTCACCTACAGGATTAAGTCCAAACTTCTTAGTATGGCAACCACAATCTGGCCATTTTACCTTTCCATCAGTCTCTGAACTACTTACACAACATTATTTTATCATTCTCCACAGTATGAAAAGCACTCTTGCATCCTTGTGCTTTTGCTATTCCTATTTTCTATTCTCTCAGTGTGTAACAGACTCCTTTCCTGGGGCGCCTGGATGGCTCAGTTGGCTAAGCATTTGACTCTTGGTTTCAGCTTAGGTGGTGATCTCAGGGTGGTGAGACTGGGCCTCACATCAGGCTCCGAGCTCAGTGGGGAGTCTGCTTAAGATTCTCCCTCTCTGGGACACCTGGGTGGCTCAGTGGGTTAAAGCCTCTGCTTTCAGCTCAGGTCATGATCCCAGGTTCTGTGATTGAGCCCCACATGGGGCTCTCCGCTCAGTGGGGAGCCTGCTTCCCCCTGTCTCTCTGCCTGCCTCTCTGCCTACTTGTGATCTCTGTCAAATAAATAAATAAACTCTTAAAAAAAAAAAAAAAAAGACTCTCCCTCTCCCTCTGCCCCTCCCCCTGCCTTCTCATTCTCTAATAAATAAATAAATCTTTAAAAACAAACAGACTCCTTTCCTGATCTCCACATCATTACAATTCTGATTCAAGAGTCAACTAAAATAGGGCGCCTGGGTGGCTCAGTGGTTAAGCCGCTGCCTTCGGCTCAGGTCATGATCTCAGGGTCCTGGGATCTAGTCCGGCATCGGGCTCTCTGCTCAGCAGGGAGCCTGCTTCCTCCTCTCTCTCTCTCTGCCTGCCTCTCTGCCTGCTTGTGATTTCTCTCTGTCAAATAAATAAAATAAAATCTTTTAAAAAAAAAAAAAAAAGAGTCAACTAAAATATCTTCTCTCAGAACCCTTCTCCTTACTCCCACCCCACTAACCCCCAGGTGGAACTGATTACTCTGAACTAGCACTTTATTTCTATTTTGGCACTTATGCTTTATATCTCTCTATATCATATCTCTCTAGGAACAAGCTTTCCACTCCTACCACACACTGTAATACCCCTTCTGGGTGGGGCCAGTTTTTTTCATCTTCATTTTCCAGTGGCTCGGCACAAAGTCTGAGAACACAATGTGAGTTTTTAAAATGTTTGTTCAATTGAATGCTATTGCCGATTAATCTTTCTTAAATACCACTAGTGTCATGGTGGTCTTTTCCCTCAAAAATTTTTCATGACCCTTTCTTCCTATGAAATCAAATATTAAGTTTTAGGCTTGGACTCCAAGACCTTCCAGAATTTTCTTCTATATGACATCAAGTTAATTCCATCAGCAAACACTTTCTGCCCTACTTAATCAAGTCTCTTCATAGTCTTATAAACATGTGATATAATCTCAACATTTTCAGGCTGGGAGGATCCTTAATTTTAGTGTCATTCACTCAGCAATTATAAAAACACAAGAAAAAACTTTAATCAATTCAAGTCCTACCCATTCTTGAAATGAATTTCAAATGTCATATTCTCTGAGAAACCATATAACTATTTCCACTTTCTCTACTGGAAATTCCTTAACATTTTTATCTTGGCCTACACAATTTAGCACTTAATTAGATAAATGTTTGCATATTACTCTCAACTACCCAGTAATATTGAAAGCTTTTTTGGTAAAGTCTTTGTGGCTCCCTCTACTTTGCAACACATTACATAATATATGGATAAATGCTTAGTAAATAATTGAAGCCCTATAACCACACTGTCTGGCTAGCTTTAAAAAAGGTTTTCAAAGCTGAAAACCTTCAAAGTGACAGCCGAATTACAGTCCTACTATCCCATCGCTTCTAATGCTGGTATTACAACTCAGAGTAAGCTCCTGCTCCAAATAGTTTTTACAAATAACTTTTTTTTTTAAGAGAAAGAGAAAATTATTTAATGATACACCTTTATGTTACGAATAATGTTTTAATGAAACTTAGCTACCTTCACTCATTTGCCTTTTATCTAAGGCAACCTGCATACTACAATGGCAAAGATGAGTAATCACAACAGAGATCCTATGGCCCACAAAGCCTCAAGTGTTTACTGTCTGATCCTTTATAGTTAAAGTTTGCCAACCATTGATTAGGAAAGAAAAGTTCTTCTGTAAATAAGCAAACTGTTCCTGATTCTTCAGAGCTGGGTTTTGTTTTTGTTTGGTTGGGTTTTTTGGTGTCTAAAACAAGAAGTAGACAGATTTTGATGATAGCACACAGCAGGTTTATGGCTAGGGCAATATTCTCCATGACCTAGTAAGTGGCTTATTTACTGTTTTCAGTTATCTATTTGAACACACAACTCCTGATGACATGGATAATCAAGAGTTGATTATATAATCAAATGAAAAACTAAACTAATTTACACAGTGATGAAAAGTCAAGCCACTCATAATGACTTATCATAATCTTTGAAAAAGCAGCTTGCTCAAGGTTGGATGGTGCAACAGAGCCTGAACTTGTCTGAATAGACATCTGTTATAAATAAAATAATCAGCTCCAACACTAGAAGTAACATTTTCTACCTATGCTACATTCCTCATTGAGAAAATTCAAAGGATTCTGTAACCAGGAAAGTTACATTAGTGAAGTGGGTAAATTGTGGTGAATGATAACTCTGACTTTGAACACATGGAAAAAACGGAGTCATTTGATCATGTAGAATGACAACCACATGAAGAAAAAAAATCTAGAGACCAATTTCTAATAGCTAATTTGCAAACATCACACAGTAGGCATGACTGGTAAATTAGTAACTGAATTAATATTTTTCCATTAACTTGTATCATTTGGAGTAATTATAGCCTCCAAATATATACAATTTGCAATTCCCAAAAATAGAAATAATTATTCTTTTACAAAATTAAAGGCGATTTAACTACAGGAATAAAAATCATTTAAACTCTTCAGTGAAAGGTGACATAAATAATATACTGTATGTGTATCTAAACAAATTCTAATTAATCGTTCTAGGCATCGATGGAGATAAAAACATAGGTCATTTAAGTTCAGTAGCTGACTAAAGAATCCTACTCAAGGACCAGTTTTAGGGAGGACCTCTGGTGTCCTCATAAGATAATATTCTCTGGCATGTTTTCATGCACACTGCTTCTCTAGCACGTTTATCATTTGACATACTCGATTAAACCACAACCACATCAAAGCCTCCCTATCCTGCTAAACTTCAACAAGATCTACCAGTTAAAGCTTTCAAGAAGTGGTATTTTCTAGCAATATACCAATGCAAGCACAGTGCTAGAAACCAGATATAATGGAAAGCACTCTCAGACACCAAACACACAGGACTTCCATTAGTACTGCCTTACTTTCTATGACAGAAGTCCAAAAAGACAACAACAACAAAAACCAACTAGATTTTTTCCTCCTGCTACACTGTCCGACACTAATTATAAAACACTGCAGATGTAGCCTTTCTCAAAATGCAAAGGGACTGTGTATATTTGCAAAGAACAACTATTTTTTATGCTTCCAAATTCTTAATCCTGTTTGGAGCTGTCAGTGGGGGTTAATGGAAGCCTTGGATAGGAGAATTCCAATCTGGTTGGCAGATGGATAGGTTGGTTATAGCTGCATAACTATGTCTTGCCTGCAGGCACAATTCAGAACACTGTTAAAGCAATATAAAGTCTCTGTCAAGCTGAACCATTTGGATCAGTAGCAAGGAGAAATAATAATAAAAAAGAAGTTCATTTCTGGGCCTTGTGCATTTATGCTAGTATGCAGAAACTGATTAATTGTCATAGTGTGCTGGTCTTCTATACTTCAGATTTCTACTTCTGGAGTAGATTTTGCATGCTAATATAATCATTCTCCCTCTTGAGACATTAGCAAATAATCAAATGAAAAACAGGATCATAATTTACTGAGATTCGAGCAATTCTCTATGCAAATTTGACTTGTTATTGCTGCTGCCTCGTTAATCTGAATGCCTTTGACAAACTCCTTTGATTTATGAACTCGTGACAACTCCAATGTGTATATATTTTGCTAGATTGACATTATCATTAAGAGTGGGTGGACTGAGCTCACATGAATGGCTGATTTTATTCGCTGGTGTCTGCTGCTCAACAGCTGAGCATCTCCTCCTCACAAAGCCCCTGAGCGTCAGGCTCTTCCCATCTTCCCATCCATTCATCATCTCGATGTTAATTGGCCCAGGCTTTAAGCAAATTTTCAACACGATTTAAAGGCACGATGACACTGATTACTGACCCTCTGCCATACGGTGCCTATTGATTAACCTGACAGAGATGATGAGCTTGAGGGAAACTAGGTGTGTGGGGACCTCAAGGGGAAAAAATATATTGTCTATGCAGGCAAACACTTGTCATTACCTCACAAGCCAGAATTTGCACTGCACACATTCTTAAAACACACTACAGCTTTAGCACCTACAGCTAACACAGAAAGTGCTTTCTGTATTCAGAGATATTACAAATATGTCATGTCAAAGCACATGACACATTCGGTATTTAGAAGAACTCCCCAGATACATGGCTGCCTTTCAACCAATTATACTTGTGCTAGCTGATGTATGTATTTTCGGTTAAATTCAAAGAAAGTACTGGGTGGCTTGGTAGTGTTGCAGCCTATGAGAAGAGAATTAGAATAGGAAAACAAACTAGATTCTTAAAAATAAATAGAGTAAGGAAGAAAGGAAAGAGTAAAATTGCTGTCATTCTACCACTACTATAATAAGTCGCCATTCTATCACTTAAAATAAGAGATACTCTAAAAAAGGAAGAAAATAGCAATCTGATTTTATAAATTTTATTTTCTGTTCTTTAAATACTGCTAACCTTGATTCCAACTGTCAAAAGTATTCCTGGCACAGAAATTACCAATAACTGAATATCTTAAAATAAAGCTAAGTAATATTTAAGTCTAACAAACATACCCCTTAAATTCTTGCCTGCCCATTTTCAACAGCTGCTATACAAACTGCTCTATTTAGGGAAATCATTCAGGATCTCTTAAGTTAAGCTTGGTGAGAAAAACTAAATGCTTCATTATTTGAGGGGGGGAAAGTAAGTTCATAATTAATAGTTACTGAGCTCACACATTAGTAACAAAAATCTGTTTTAAAATATTGTGACATCTACAAATTTACACAAGCAAACTCACACAGCACACCATCAGGGATCAGACAAAAACCACCTTTAGATAGGGAAGGTTCTTATTTAAAACAAAGCTAACAAAATACGCTCCCTCTTGGCCACACATATCACCTTGTTTACTTACGAGTCCTGGGGGGACAGCCAATATACAATTTTAAACACGGAGATTTTGGAGCAGCACTAACAGTTATTTCAGAGCTAAAATAACAGAAAACTGAACAACAGCCCAGCTGTAGTCTCTTTTACAGTGACATGGGCTGTTAATGTAAGAGATCAAATGTTTTTCAAGTCAAACAGCATTGGTGCCTGTTATACTGGAACATGTAGCTTACTCCCTAAAAGCCTGCCTCCTGCTCTTTTAAGATAAACAAGCTCAACTAAGCACTGAGATACTCTGATAAGATGGATGGAAGAGGGGGAACTGTACCACGGAGTGACAAGGCAAGGGCATGAGCAAATGCGCTTTTGTTAACTTTCGATTTATAGAATATATCATATTACAGCAGTTTAATACTTCACCATTAAAAGTATAGTTACAGCTATAAGAGAAGGACAAATTTCTGTCCATACATTTGGGAATCCAAAAAAAAAAAAAAAAAAGGCTAAAACAGTTACCTGTTTTATGAATAGGACAGATATCACATAGCATTTGAACACGGTCAGCTTTGTGGCTTAATCAAAGGTTTGAACATCAATTCAGGAATGACTGTGAGTATATAAGAGTCTGTAATTATGTTAATATGCTCCACATCAGAAGTCAGTCTATCTAAACTCTAAAGGTTTTTGATTCCAAAGGCTTGATTTAAAAACAAAAAACTTCATACCTTGTCCTTTCGAGTAGACTTTTTATTTGATTCCACTTAACATCCCAGTGAGGTCACCAAACCACTTCTATTTGCAACAATGTGCCTTGGTATTTTAAAAATCCCAAGAGGCTTGCTAGGGGCATTTATCTACTACGGTAGATTGTTTTTCTTGAGAGAACTAAGGCAACTATCATTCATTCAGGGGGAAAAAAGTTTCATATGTTTCACCATTTAAAATACAATTGACAATGCACAAAGTAGCTAACACGCATGGTAAAATAAACAAAAATTCACCAGGGAGACTGGGATTAAAAGACACTTGTAATAAGAAACCAAATTTACCTATCATGTGAACAAAAGTGTAACTAGCTTACTTTGCCTCTCTTACCTTTAAATCTACATGACTCTTAAAGAATGTTTTTTTTGTTCTCCTTTTCAAGATAATACCTTTATGACTAGATGTTTAGGACAGAGCCTTTCATGCCACAATTTTCTTTCCTGCCCTATTTATACACTATTTCATCCAGAGATCCTCTGCATATAGTTTATGTGTATTAAAAGGCAAACATTTGCTTCTACTAATAAGGACATCTGGTTATTTTTGTAACTCAAAGACATCTGCATTCTGTAGATCTTTTTGATTCCTCAAAATGGGGTTGAGAACTATAGAACCCCTTAGGATGCATGCCAGAATCCTTTTTCTCTGCTGATCAGTTATTTCTGTCACGCCTGCTCCTAAATTTTTTTCTGCTAAATGACTCTCGTCACCTTGGGTATCTTCCTTGATTTTTATTACAATTCAACGTCATGAAAAAAATTAAAGGCTCCTTTAAAGTTGATAAACTATAATATACCCAACATTTTATTACAATTCAACGTCATGAAAAAAATTAAAGGCTCCTTTAAAGTTGATAAACTATAATATACCCAACATCTACATATTGTGGAGTAAAAATGAAATTATTCTACATAAATAAGTAAATTTCTGAAAACCAGACTGGACTATGTTAAGATTTGTGTTTAGGTGTAGATTTCAATTGTGAACTGTCCCTTTTCTAATTACTCTCCTTTTATCCTTATTATTTAAAAAATTACTAGTTTGTGGGCCTATTATCCTCTGGACTTTCCACTAATTATATAAAGTCTTTATGGGTTTCAGGTCTTTAAAATTACAAATATCATCTCTTACATAGACTTATATAGACTTCTGGTTCCCAAGGGTGGGAAAACATGGTCCAACATAGGACTTGAAGGATATGCCTCAAAGAACTGCAAGGTATCAATAAGAAATCAAAAATCACATTTTGTTTTGTATCCCTTGCTCTCTTCTTAAAATGCCAAATAGACTAACTACACTCCTTACTCAGGATACTTGAGTTTAAGCTATAACTTCTGCTGTTACTGTAAATTTGGCTTTCTCATTTTCTCCTCATCTCCACTACAGACGCTTAAAAAACTACAATGAGGGAAAAACATGTTTTTCAACAGAAAACAGCTAATATCATTTACACTGACTGCGTTCTCATAGCCTACAAGTAGCCAGATACCAAGGTAGTACTGGCCTGAAGGATTTAAAATTTAAGTACAAGGGGTGCTATTTCTGGAGGGTCAAAGATTATAAATACCAATTCACGTCTTCAATTTTCATTTGTTAATATTACCAAACAACAAAATGAAAATAAAAACAAAACTGATTAAATTGGGAGTTCTACCAGGAATAGTTGAACAAATTTACTTGGAAAGATGGCTAATTTTACTGCCCCAGGAATAAACAACCCTGTAGGTTTGTTGTAGTTGCTTTAACAAGGCTCTTTGATGTATAACAAATTTAAAAATAGTTTTCTTTTTCTCCAATAGATTTGTTTTCTGTAACAATGCAAATGGTTTCTACTTAAAGGATATGTTTGAGTGTTATTCTAACAAAATTATTTCTCTTAAGCCTATGGCCTTAAATTATTGGAATGCTAGAGAATGGTTATATACATTAAATTTTCCATTTTGCTAATAAGTATACAGAATTGTTTAGCATTCCTGACAAATCCTACAATTTGTCATTCCTTTCTACATTGTAACTCTTCTTAATCTAAAGAATCATAACAAATCTTTATTTCCTTTTCTCAGAATTACTTGAAAAGTCACCACAATTTTAAAAAATAAGTTTTACTACCATTTAGCAGAAGTTTTCTTTAGAAATATTAATGATCCTTTGTTGACAAAAGAAAAAGCAAGTGAGAAACAATCCAAACGTACTCCAGAATTATTCAGTCTTGGATCAGCATCTCAATTTTATTTATTATTTATTTATTTGAGAGAAGAGAGAGAGAGAAAGAGTGAGGGAACACAAGCAGGGGGGCGCGGGAGAGGGAGAAGCAGGCTTCCCGCCATGCAGGGAACCTGACGCTGGGCTCCACCCAGGACCCTGGGATCATGGCCTGAGCCAAAGGCAGACACTTAATGACTGAGCCAGCCAGACACCGCAGCATCTCAATTTTAAAGTGACCTTTTAACTTAAATGATAATGCTAAAATGATAAGAATTACAATGATCAGTCGATTTAAATTGGCTAATTTAATTAAAATTAATTATAATCAATGATTTTTAAAATCTATTATTAGTATCATCAATAATAACATGTTGTTGTGTTATGGCTGAAAACATTGCTTTACTAACTTCAGAGTTTTATAATGGATGACTGGTTTAACAGAGATCAAACAGTAGTTTTAATACCATAGTACCTGCTCTTACAGCACAGAACCTGTGAATACTGTAACAGCCAACTTTGATATTAAAGTTTGTTTTACCACAATTCCTTCTTCTGGCAACCAATGTAACTCTTGCTCTTGCAACTGAAGACAATGAAGAGATGACTTCAAAACCAGCTGCCTATCACTGACTGCTGTATGAAAGACATTCTGGATAGTGGTTGGTAAAGAAAGCATAGCCATTTCTAAATGCCAGTAGTTCCCAGCATCTCTTTTCCTTCTGAGTGGAATGAAGTCTGCAAGCACTGACTGGTGGGTCATTCGACCCACGAGGGCCTGGAAAGGTTTCAAGAATAACAGAGGTCATGTAATTGCCAAAAGAGCATTAGCCACTCAATCATAATGGATAATTAAATGACCTACATGATTCCTGAAATAGCTGCTCTATATTTGGTCTATTACTTGCGTCCCTCAAGATAAGCTACTCGTCTGGTCTGCCTTGACCCGGAGAAGTCCAACCTGCGCCTGAAAACTAGCTGCATGCTTCTATTGCTTTGTAAATCTGCCCCCAACCCCCCGCACCTCCAAGTATCATGCCCCACACTATGCTTTCAAGAGGACACACATAAAAAAAATCAATCTTGTATCCTTCTCCCTATTGTGCTCTCTGGAATACAAATGACTAAAGCCAAGAAAAAAAATTAGTAAATTCCTGGTTTAGATCTTTAGGGGATAGAAGAAGAACATAGGAACCACAAAGAAGGAAAGTCATGATAAAAAATTTTTTTTAAGTTTTTCTCAATACGCCTCCAAAGAATTTTACATTTGATTATAAAGCTAGTCAGGGCAGCAAGTCATTAAAACTCCAATTGCCTGGACTGCATGTTTGATGGTGTGGGCTATTAGAATCTTTCCTGGCCTAGTTTTTTAGTCCATACAGAAAGCAAACTGCCTCTCAACAAAATGAAATATACCAGGAACCAATTGTTTATATAATAAAAGCAGCAAAAGGAACAAGAATCTCTGTGTGTCACATTTTCATCTTTCTAAATATTGTCCAACAATCTCACTATAATATTTGATTAAAGATATAACCAAATAGAAGTCAACAGTATGAAATAGTAAAAATGCACAGAAGTATATGCTTCTTTAGGAGAAAAAGGTCTGCCTGTGGCCTCGGAGTGGCTGCATATCAAGCAAACACAACAGAAAGAGGCAAGAGACAAGTAACCAAAGACAACTACACAATAATGGCAAGGAACAAGGCATGTGAGGGACAAAAGAGCTCACATTTAGAATACCTTGGAGGCTAGTAGGATTTTTCCGTTTCCACAGGAAATTATGTAGCTTGAGGCTACTGGCTACCCTGATCTCTTACTAGTACATGAATGGCTTATTAAACCTAGAACATATCTGTTTTAGTTAACTTCTGGGCAGGGAGGGGGCTGGAGGGGGAGAAGAGAACAAAATGTACTTAAATGCTGAATTTTTTCTCCAGGCTGAATGCCTTTCATCCAATAAGACATTCAAAGCAGTGACCCAGCAAATGGATTGAAAAAGCAATCTTCCGTCCCAGTGCCACATTATCATTCCTATTCAGTATTCTCCATGAGATATCTCAATCAGCTGTGTGTAAGTGACAACGCAGCCCATTGCTGGGTTAATTAAACATTTGACTTTAACACCCTCCCCGTCATTAAGCAAATAAAAACAGATAATTCAAACTGCACTTCATCCTCAGGGTACACAACACACATGTCAAAATTAAGAGAGTCCAAGGCCTCTGGGGAATTCTGTTGGGGCCATAATCAGTTTAAATCTTATCTGGTTTATCAATTATTCTATTGATTAAACCAAACTGGTTATATACAACTCCTCTGCCACATGGGATTGATGCCAGCAGAGCAAGAAAATAACTCCGGGAGGTTCCAAACTGATTTAAAAAGAGACCAACAGACAGACCAATAATAGTCGATTATTACATACCAGTGATCCATACACTGCAAAGTTGATTCTTAGTTTCAGGCGGGTGAAGTGAACTGTTTCCAATCACTATGTCCCCTTTGCTATACCTCAGAGCTGGCTTGAGTAAATTTATGTCTTGGAAGATCAACATATTTTCTACTGATTTAAACAGAAGTACCATGCTCAGCAGCTGAAATATTATAGAAACTAACCCTAAACTGTAACACAATCTCAAACAAGGAAAACTAACATTTTTTCTCATCTTCTTACCTGTCTACATGTAACCAAAAACACACAGGGATGAAAGGGGACATACTTGAAAGTTGATTCTTCTAGAAATATGCAATTACCCAACTATTCCAGTGTCCCCAAACACTGTATTTTTGAAAAAGGGAATCTAAAAAAATCAAAAGCACCTTTAGATACAAAGACATGACTCCTTTTATTAATTCCAAAGGTAAAAGTCTTCAAAGCCACTAATAACAACGAAAATACAGAGCTGTATCTTCAAATGAAATGTTGATATCTAAATCCCAACATACCAAGTTTCTACTGGATTTTTAAAAACACAATTTAAATATTCCCTGGCTCATTTCATTGTGTAATATCCTTCAAATGTCCAGAATCCTTATCATAAGGCCATGCCCTACTATATATGAGAAAAGCAGTAATAAAACCTAGGGGTAGGGGAAGACACTATATTACACCTGATATTTGTACATTTGTACCTATGTTCTTCAGAAACAAAATTTGTTTACTGCTATGTTGGCACCACATGTGCAATCAACCATAATTTAACTTATCTCCTTCAGATTTTTTGTTCTCCGGCAGACTAAGTAAGAAACCTGCATTAGCATGCTATATTCTGCACTCACCACTAGAAATACTGAGGGTGCTATTTGTAATTGTATTCTTTTTAAGAGGTTTGTTCTCTGCAGCTGTTTTCTGCTTGCAGTGTATTTTGTGTAATCAGCACATCATCATAAATACATTGGCTGTTCCCCTGAGGGTAGCTGTCAGTGTTTAATTTACAGAACAACCTGGCCAATGTGAATTTTAACACTACAGCACTAAGGCACGGAGTACCACACTCTGTGAAAAACAGGTTTCTATGAATTTTTATATCAAGGGCTGGTCCCAGGACAATTTAGGTGCTAGAAATAGACTTTTTAAAGAAGCATTTTATACCTCGAATACAATGGACTCTTTCCCATTTAAAGTCTTAGAAGAAGCCCTGAACTAACTACCAAACCACAAGTGGGCTACCATATCTGGAGACAAGGACTGAAAATCTATGATCCACCAGCAGGAGGCACTGTAATAAATGTTACCCATCTCTTTTTAAGCTAAACCTAAAACTACCAAAAACAACACTGCCCCTTAGAAGGTATCCAAAGGCATAAGGAAAAACCATTTAGGGGACAGACTAGTCTGAAATATGGGTATGACTCTTTCTGAGATGAGTTATATGTGATATGAACATCGGTATACAGCTTCCTTACGCTGCTATTAGGCCAAACCTCTAGTTCAATGAAAGGGAAAAATACATTAAACTCATGGTTGTTCACAGAGTAGGTCCCCCAAGTTATATGCACAGTGTCTGGAACATAGGTTCTTAATAAATGTCTAATACATAACTATAAGCTCCTTGAGGACAGGGTCTGACTCTTAATTTGTGCCCAATACTTTGTATAGTACCCGGCATGCAGAAGGTACTCTATATACGAAATAAATGGAATTGTGGCTAGTTGAGAATGGTAATGTTGTTTGTAAAGCTTTAGAACTATATGATGTCAAAATACGAAATTCTAAATCAGTAAAATGCCCTTACAGCCTATAGAGTACATATCAGGTATTTGTTACTTTCATCAAAGCCATTTATAGAAAAAAACCTAAGTAGCTCAATCTTACAATAAAAAACAAACCTGCCTACAAAACACTGGATTATTTCAAACTTACATTTTATTTTAATAAAGATTATATAGAAGAGATTAAAACTTTTATAATACTTTATATATATAGTTTCTTTCATACTGTAAAATTAAAAGATCATTTTAAATGCTCAGAAAGGTAACCAATAGCACTTCTCTATTAGTGAAGTGGTATTACACGCATGCATACACATTCTATAAATCAAGAGATTACGTATATGTATTTTTCTGTGAAGGGTTATTTTACAAGTTAGAATGCTTAAACTGAATCAAAACAACAATTCATGCTGAGTTCTCTTCATTGTGTTTGCTTTTTAAAGTTGTACAGAATTATACTTCCGTGACGTTTTACAAAAAGCATTAAATTGTAACTAACAGATTCTTTTTTTAGAAAAGGAAGAGAATTACCTACTTCACTCCTGAAAATCTCAAACTTGCCCAAATTTGTGGTAAAATTAAATTTTTTTTTTTAAGATTTTATTTATTTATTTGACAGAGATCACAAGTATGCAGAGTCAGGCATAGAGAGAGAGGAGGAAGCAGGCTCCCTGCTGAGCTGAGAGCCCGATGTGGGACTCGATCCAAGGATCCTGGGATCATGACCTGAGCCGAAGGCAGAGGCTTTAACCCACTGAGCCACCCAGGCGCCCCCAGGAGGAAGCAGGCTCCCTGCTGAGCAGAGAGCCCGATGCGGGACTCGATCCCAGGACCCTGAGATCATGACCTGAGCCGAAGGCAGCGGCTTAACCCACTGAGCCACCCAGGCGCCCCTGTGGTAAAATTAAATTTTAAATGATAAACTAGAGCAACAGAGATTTGTAGAACTTGTTCTAATACTGCTACAATTAAAATGATTTTCCTATAGCAATCTTGAAATTTTTATAAAGCATACTCATGTATAGCAGAATTTATTAATACTTTTACATTGATCTCAGTATTTTAAAAATCACAAAGAAATTTTATTTAAGAACATTTATTTAACATTCTTCTTTTCCGTGATGCTAAGACATTTCAAAAAAGTAATTCTTTTTTACATTTGTGTCATATGAAAGGCAAAATAAGAAAGAACATGATCCATTAATTCAGTACACTGGATTTGTTTTCACCCATTATATTAGAGGTTAGAAGTTTTAAATTCAGTTGAATGTTTACAACTTAATACTTCTTTTAAAAATTCTTGTGCCTAATAAAACCTATCTTAATTTTTAATGGAGAAATTAATCACCTTCTTTCTTCTTAGATTTAGAATTACAAAAATACATCATGAGACCTTTTGAACTAAACTGCATGGGGTTAGACTGAGGTCACACCAGATCAGAAGACTGCATTCTCTCTTCCCTGGAGACCATGTAGTAGTTCCATAGGCTGCCATTAGATAGCAGCACAGTACACACCATCAGTCATATCTCCCACCGATTCTCCCAGTTAAGGCTGGAATTATCTCAGTTATACACACACACACACACACACACACACACACACACACACTCTAATTCAATTAGTGCAGTCGGCAACTCCAGAAAAGAGTAATTCAATTAGTGCATTGTGGAGCTCTACAATACCTCTAAGCAGATGTTCACCATCTTCAGGAACTGGAGCTAGGTTTAAAATACCTGTACCAGATATGCCACTACATTATGTCATTTTTCAAAGTGCTTACATATGCTTTTCTGGCTTCAAAGAAAAGGTGAGGAAACAAACCCAGGCTAAGTTCCTAGAGATTTTTCTATCCCCTATACCAAAGGAGGATTTCGGTTTTAGGCTGCAGTAATTAATTACATAATCCAAATTATGTTCAAAAACAAGATGTTTCCCTGTATATTACACTATTACACACTTTCGCAGCACTGCCTCTAGTTATGCATGCCACACTGTAATGAGGACACTGTCAAGGTGGAATGTACTCACAAGGAAGGACAACCAGAATGATAACACCTTCCACCAAAATAAGAGGTTATAAAAATGGCAGGAATGAATACTGATATTTTTCAAAGAAATACTAAAAGAACCAGGAATATTCACCTTGAGAACAGAAAATATAAGCAAGAACCAGGAATATTCACCTTGAGAACAGAAAATATAAGCAACATGATAGCTATGCTCAAACATATAAATATATGAACATGAAAACAATTACTCTATTTTACTCTGAAAGGCAGAATTCTAATCACTAAATGGACAAAAAGTTTGACTCCTTCTTGAGAGAACACTTTCTTATAGAATCAATAGTGATAAAGATAACAAGATGCCTCAACAAGTTAGGCTTGGCAGTGATCAAGCAGAGATTACATGATCCCCTGCCAAATATTTCATAAAGGACTCCTATATGCAACAAAATGGCTTTTTATATCCCTCCCAATGCTGAAATTCTAAGGTTCTATGAATACACTGATTTTTGTTCTTAAGACAAGCCTGGACTTTGGGTAATAAAGCTAATCATTATTCTGGAGGTGTGGCTATATAAAAACCCATGGGCTCAGGCATTTTCAAGGTAACTGATACATTAATAATACACTGAGAAGAAGAAATTTTGTACAGTTTCTCTGTGTTAAGATTTAGGGGACTTCATAAAAGTACATATTTATGGCCTTAATTCTTTGATAAGCACTTGCACATCTCTTATTCTTCCAAGATTGAAAAGAATGGTTTGTTTTTATTCATCCTCAAGAAATCAGACAATGAGAAATCAATTTCTCTAACAATGATATTTTGGACTCCCCCACCCCAAATGAGTCAAGACAGCTTAAATGCAAATCTACATCAATATTTATGCTTTAAAAAATAGAGAGCCATACTTAAGTCAACAGTAACTAATTATCAGTATTCCTCCCTTTGGTCTTGTACTGTATTTTGTTAAGTGAGGACCTAATTCTGGGTACAAGCGAGCACAGCATTATTTTACAAATATTATCTCCTCTCTTTCAGCATGACCTCAAAGAACAGAATTTTAAAATGTCAAAAATGACCATTTTCCCAGTGCATTTCACTATGTATTTATGATAGAGACTAAAACTCTCCTGCCTTTTACATTAGTGAACGAGAGCTAAGCTTAACAGCTGTCCTTTAAAAACATCAATATTGTTAAAACAGCAACAACTATCAACAGTGTTAATTCAAGTACTTTCAACACAAACTCCAACTGTTTCATTCTCCAAAAAAATTACAAAAGGTCATTCTCACTTAAAACTTTACTGGTAGGGGTGCCTGGGTGGCTCAGTGGGTTAAAGCCTCTGCCTTCGGCTCAGGTCATGATCTCAGGGTCCTGTGATCAAGCCCCACATAGGGCTTTCTGCTCAGAAGGGAGCCTGCTTTCCCCTCTCTCTGCCTACTTACAATCTCTGTCTGTCAAATAAATAAAATCTTTAAAACAAAACAAAACAAAACTTTACTGGTAAGATTCATGCCCCCCAAATAAGTTAAGATAATAGCACCCATCTATTGATAGAGGAGTTTTCTTAGGAAGAAAAAAATCTTAAAAATATAAAATATTTGTTATTTTAAGATACACTGCAACTGAAAACAAATAGCAACAGAAAACACATTCTACTACTAGAAAAATACTTACCAAAAATCTCTGGTTTGGCTTTTTCAACAAAGATTTTCTATTCATGTGTTATTAAGTTGTGCTAATGCAAACATAATGATTCCTTCATATGACCTATTCATCAAACTTACTATAAATATGAATTTTGCACATTTAAAAAGTCCTTTTTCTTGCTAAAAAATTTTTTTTTAAAGATTTTATTTATTTATTTGACAGAGATCACAAGTAGGCAGAGAGACAGGCAGAGAGAGGAAGGGAAGCAGGCTCCCTGCTGAGCAGAGAGCCCAATGCGGGGCTCCATCCCAGGACCCTGGGATCATGACCCGAGCTGAAGGCAGAGGCTTAACCTACTGAGCCACCCAGGTGCCCTCTTGCTAAACTTTTAAGTCTTTCATAATGAGTCACTTCCCAAAGACACTGGATAATTAGAGCAATAAATAACACAGCTGGGTTAATTTGGAGGTCACTGACAATACTGTTAAATAGGAGGCTATCTATATAGTAGGCTATCAGTTTAACCATGTTAATCCACCTCTTCTCTTTACCCACCACTGCTTTCCCAACCACCGGCCTCCACGGAAACAGCAGAGACCTAAACTGATTCTTCCTTACAACAGAGTGTTCCATAAACCCCCAGATTAATGAACTAACCCAACTTCAGTCTCCCTATTGCCCATGCCTCACAGCCTGCACTTATGTTCCAGTGTTAAGTTTATTTGACTCTATCAGCCCAGTTCTCTTTAACATTGTCCCTTCTCATGCATTTAAGGCAACTACCTCCAACCCCATCAATGAGAGCAGACAAATGGGGGAGAAAGGAATGAACTGCAAACACCTCAAACAAGAAAGGTTGCTTAAAAAACCAAGTGTCACATTCTGACAGTTCAATATTTCATAGCCAATACAAGGAATGTGCAACGACACTGCAACTTTAAATCTTTTCCTCCTATGTCAGTCTCTCTTTCTCTCATTGTAATGCCAAAGGGAACAGCAATCAGAGTGGAGATGTTCAACGTGATAGAGGTCAGGACACCACCGGATCAACGTAGCAGAAACACGACCTTGTTTATTTTTTTTTCCCACAGTATTATTGTTTACAGGGTGCTTTGCTCATGTACCTTGTGGTTCTTAGCTAAAAGATGAAATTACAGCCCAGGATGAAGCGCTCAGGCACACATCCAATTTGTGTTTCCATCTCAGAAAACAAAAAGCTTCTAAGGCCCTCAGGCTGCCATTCAAACTTGGAGGCTGACATTTTTAACAGCATGAACCAGAGACTGGCAGAGAGAATGATATAATGCATTTCTGACTTGTCAATCAAAGACCTCACCTCTGCTGTCTTGTAAACAGTTGGGGGCCATCTAACTACATTCATAAACCTAGGGAGAGCTTACTGCCAGCTGGGGTGCTGGAGCCACATGCTCTGGCTTCTATTCACCAAAATCATGATTCAGTTTTATAATCTCACTGTAAATAGCGCATAGGCACATTTCCAGGACTACTGGAATAGAACCACAGTAGGGAATACAAAAGAGATTCTGGTCAAATACTGCATTATTTTCAAGCTATTGGAATCCTGTACCCATTTTATCCTCATTTTACCAATTCCCCCCAAAGAACTGCACTATACTGCAACTGAAATGCTTAAAAAAAAATTAATAGCCTGCCAATCTGAAAATCTAGGAGAAATATACAAATATCATATTAGAAATTTCCCTTATGTGGGCGCCTGGGTGGCTCAGTGGGTTAAGCCGCTGCCTTCGGCTCAGGTCATGATCTCAGGATCCTGGGATCGAGTCCCGCATCGGGCTCTCTGCTCAGCAGGGAGCCTGCTTCCTCCTCTCTCTCTCTGCCTGCCTCTCTGCCTACTTGTGATCTCTCTCTGTCAAATAAGTAAATAAAAAAAATCTTTAAAAAAAAAAAAAGAAAAGAAAAGAAATTTCCCTTATGTTTTATTACCAGTAAAGAAACAGGCACTCACCTAAAAACATGGCTCATGCAAAGGGGAGAAACTGCAATGAACAATAGCAACTGTATTTTAGAGAAACTAATTATGTGCTTTCTTTCAAATATAAAACTTTACATGTTATACAAAAGCTTTGTATTTGCTAATCTGAAGTACTGCACTATGTGTATTTGTGTGTGTGCATGCGAAACATGCAAACAAAATGAGTATTATTGCTCTAGTCTTTCCCTTCTGTTTATGACCTCTAACACAAAAAAATTAGACCAAATCAAGCTAAGATTCAAACTTTTTGCTAAAGGATAATATACATACACTCTTTCTTAATGTCAATTTTACAGGGCACAGAATTCCAATTTAATTCATATCAAGACACAGATACTAGGTTTGCAACAAAGGTCTTAAGGATTTGAATGGTACACCTGAGAACTTTAAAAGGCAGATGACAGATAACCCAGCATGGGAAGGTACACTGCAACAAGCCGTTTCATAATGATGTACTACATCTTAGATCCAAATAACTATTTCAAAATATAATAGACTTAGTCTCCAGAGGACTGGGCCAGAGAATATAGAAAAACTCAAAGCTACTCAACATCACTCTCAGGAAAAACAAAACTCATGGGTATCACTTCCCAACAGGAAAGTATTAAAATTCTTAAGAGGCCTATGCAGCTAAACAAGTGAATTTTTTCCCCCAATGAAGCTGTCATAAATAACCTACGTTTCCCTCTTCATGAAAAATGACAAATAAGTTTCCTAAATGCCGCCTATCTACCAAGATTGCACATCTTGACAGTCCACATAAAATACCAAGTCTAGAAACTAACACAAGGAAGGACAGCAAGACAATAAAACACTACGACATAAAGCAGAACAATAGTGAAAGACGGTGCAAAAGGCTATGCCAGTCCAAAACCACCGACAATGACTCCTCAACAGCACAAATAGAACTCCTATGATACTTTGGCCTCTACTCAGCACAAAGATGGGAGTAATAAGCAGGTAATCTGGGAATATAAAGAAAGTAATAGCATCTTAGAAGATACAGGTCCATCTTAACTGCCCACAGCAAGAATTTGTGTGATAAGGATAGTGCAACCACAGAGGCTCCCATCACCCTTAGTTTTCATCCATTCCATTCTTCCAGTCTGTGCTTCCTAACCCTGGGGCAACCCCAGGCCCTTTGGGTACCTGTATTCTTCCTCTGGCCATTAGGGGTCATGTTGAATTTAAAGCAATTAGGGAAAATCCAACATTATTTAACATAAACAAAAGATAAGCCCTCTTTACAGAACAACCCCACCTGGGATAGAGCCCCCCCCATCCCCCCCATCTGGCTCCTCGCTCAGCGGGGAGTCTGCTTCTCCCTCTGCCCCTCACCTCTGCTCATGCTTGCTCACGCTCTCTTTTTCTTGTTCTCGCTCTCAAATACATAAAAATTAATAAAAAAAATTTTTAAAAGAATGATTAGGAAAAAAGTTTTTAAGGAAATGATTATCTCACAATAAAATAATCTGGTTTAATCTAAACACTGGATGATGATGCACATTAGCCTGTAAATGAACATTACCAGCATCATAGGCATGTCAAAAAATACTCAGCAAAACTTGAAATTATATTGTATTTAATATATAATTGTATTTAAATAACCTAAGTGGGCATATTGAAAAATAAATCGGTCCTAACGATTCCTCCAAGAAAAACTACTTCCAGGAAAAGGTAAAATGCAGCAAATTCAGTTCATCTCTCCTTTTCTTAGTGAAATTTGTATCAACAAATGTTGAAAGGATAGAAGCTGAACAGTAAGTTCCAGTGTTAGCTAAAATGTTTTTTTAAATCTATAATTATACTTTCCTTTTAAGAAATGATCATCAGGGGCTCCTGGGTGACTCAGTCAGTTAAACATCTGCCTTCAGCTCAGGTCATGATCCCAGGGTCTTGGGATCCCCCAGCATTGGGCTCCCCGCTCATCAGGGAGCCTGCTTCTCCTTCTCCTCCTTACTCTCTCTATCTCTGTCGCTATCTCTAGCTCTCCAAAATATAATCTTAAAGAAAGAAAGAAAGAAAGAAAGAAAGAAATGCTCTTCAATAATATATTTCCAACATTTTGCACATGTACTTTAATTTTGTGCCTAATCAAGCCTAAAGGGTCGCTTTCAGTATGCTTAATGAATTGCATCTTTTCTCTAGACTGTTGTTTATCACTACTATCATCATTTTAATTTTCCCAGTGTCTATTCTTTCATAGAATAAGGGTAAAATGCAATAAAATAGTCAAATAATTGCACAAACATACACTGATGTGAAGATAAAAATGTTGACATCATTGAAACTGAACTGTTAACTGGCTTGCACTGCCACTATTTAATAGCTTGAAATGTACATTTGTTCATCAACAAGAGTCCAAATTCAGCACACAAAATCTAATTCGGAGGGGATCATCATAGTGTGAGACGTATGAAAGCCAAATTTGTAAAATTTGAGGACTGCCCATAAGTTTCAGCATGTAAATGTACTGTGGTCTTTGGAATGTTTAATTATCATGACTTCTTACTGAATACACAACAGTTGTGCGTATGTATGTGTAGGTACCATCAGCAATTCGATACTTTCTCTGCTCCTACTCTATATATGTTGATATTTTTCTTCAAATTATTCAAGTCCATTCATTTGTTCGACAAAAATTCATAAAGTACATACTATCTATCAAACACTGTACTTGACACTGGAAATATAAAATGAACAAAGCATAGTCCTCCTATGGGAGGGAACACTAAAATAGCATATCAGTGCTATGACAGAGGCATCTATTGCATGCCCTGGGTACAGATGTTCTGATGAGGTTAAGCGGGAGGGTGAAAAGATCGGCAAGGACCTTTATCCTAGAGGTAAAACTACCTGAGTTGAATCATGAGATAGTTAAGAAGCCAGGTAGATAAATGTGGGAGGTAGGTGCTAGAGAGAAAAGGTGTTTTCTGCAGGATTCTCCGGGTAGGGAGAACAGAATTTGCAAAAACACAGATACCTAAGAGAACACAGCACCTTTGGAGAACTGAAATGGCTAAGAATTACATGAGAAGAAAGTGGTATCAAACCACTCAATTACATGAATGGTAAGCCAAATTCAAACTACGTTCAATTTACAAATGTGAGCAACTGCCACGAGACAAAGAGCAATGGAAATTAATGAAAGTGACTGATGAATGTAGAATTTGGAGAACAGGATATAGTTAAACTCAAAAGTATCAGTTTCAATAAAGTAGTAATATCTAGGAGGACACTTAAAATATTTCTTCTTGGGGCACCTGGGTGGCTCAGTGGGTTAAGCTTCTGCCTTCAGCTCAGGTCATGGTCTTAGGGTCCTGGGGTACAGCCCTGCATCCAGCTCTCTGCTCAGCAGGGAGACTGCTTCTCCTCTGTCTCTGCCTGCTCTCTGCCTATCTGTGATCTAGGTCAAATAAAAAATAAAATCTTTAAAAAATTTTTTTCTTCTGTCTTCTTGTATTTCCTATAATACTAAAATTTTAATTTTTATATAATTTTATCCTTAAATGGAATAGAAAGTGTTTTAAATCTAAACTACATTTGCCCACACATGCCTGTGTGTGTACATGCATGCACAAATGGATGTCATTCCAGATTAAAGGAAACCAACATGATGATTATCTTAAAGGGTAAGGATTACGGGTGATACTTTCTTGTTTATATGTTCACCAAATAATTTATATATTCTACAGTAAACAATAAATTAGTTTTATGAGCGGGGGGAAATGTGTGTTTCCCCACACACATACAAAATAAAAGCATTTTTTATTTGTCCTTATATGTGAATTTTTGTAAAGGCTATAGCTGGGATAAACATAGGTCAAATGTCAACATATGGACAAAAAAGAATTGAATTTTTATTATACAGAAATTATGCTGTAATGAGATTATTCATATATGATGGGAGGGATGCACATCACCTAGGGCTTGACAAGCATTTCTAAAATGGGAACTTTTTCCTTAATAACATTGTTTTCTGATTAAGATTTGAACGTTAGTTTATAGTCAAGTGTGATAAGACATGTTGCCCTAAAACTTCAAATGTAAAATGGAAGACTTACATACAGAGATACATCCTGAATAGTCCTTAGTATAGTACTACGGTTCCATTTTAACATTTCACTTAGCAGATGGTTAAGATTTTTAGCCCTCTAAATATTCTTTTTTTTTAAATATTTTATTTATTCATTTGACAGAGAGAGATCACAAGTAGGCAGAGAGGCAAGCAGAGAGAGAGAGTGGAGGAAGCAGGCTTCCTGCCAAGCAGAGAGCCCGATGTGGGACTCGATCCCAGGACCCCGAGATCATGACCTGAGCTGAAGGCAGAGGCTTAACCCACTGAGCCACCCAGTTGCCCAGCCCTCTAAATATTCTTAAACAATAAAATACACTGTCTCTCCTAAAGTCAACCTTCAACAGTTTCAACCTTTGACAAGGGTCCCTTGCTGATATTAAAATATTATATGGTTCATTTAGCTCAAGATTTCCCTAAAATACTATATATAGCTACACTTGACATCTAAAATATCCTAAGGTCATATAAATCTAGTTATATTCTTACTGTTAGAATTTCTCTTCTTTCAACGTCTAAAGAAAATAAAGAATCTTAATTACTCAGCTATTTTTAGGCACTTTCTCTCTACTGCTCATTCTCATTTAATATCATAGACAATAAGATCACCACTTGCTGAGGATGAGCAAATGATTCCACAATAGTACATCCACTGTTAATCAACAGAAATCCTCTTAATCACCCATATACTTTCCAGGACAAACCAATGGAATGATGAAAATGAAAATATGTTCAAATTAACTATGTCCTCATAGACTCTATTTACACAATATTTTCTGCATCTTTCCTGTCACTAGCTTAAAATGTATGGTGTGAAATGTTAATAATCAAACCATCCCAATACTGCCATTTCCACCTGAGTTACTGACGATAACCCAACAAACTCAATAATGATTCCAAGGCTCTTCTTTTTCTATTGTCATAAAATTTTGGCTTTGAAAGTACATCAAACTTACTAAGGAGCACAGTGGTTTCAAAGAAAAAAATACCCTGAAGCTATTACCAGCTCACTTCCTTAAACACATTTGGCAATATTACTAAAATGAGTAATCCTTCTGGGATAACCACTTTGAAGAACTACCTGATCATCTCTCTTTAAGTTTTTATTTTAATTCCAGTTAGTTAACATACAATGTCATACTAGTTTCAGGTGTACAATATAGTGATTCAACAGTTCCATACAACACCCAGTGCTCATCACAGGAAGTGCCCTCTATAATCCCTATCACCTATTTCACCCACCACCCCCCACCTTCCCTATGGTAACCAGTTTGTTCTCTATAGTTAAGAGTCTGTTTCTTGGGAGGTGCCACGGTGGCTCAGTTGGTTAAGTGACTGCCTTCGGCTCAGGTCACGTTCCCGGCAGAGTCCCAGGATTGAGCCCCACGGTTGAGTCCCACATCGGGCTCCCAGCTCAACAGGGAGTCTGCTTCTCCCTCCACCCTTCTCCCCTCTCATGTGCTCTCTCATTCTCCCTCAAATAGGTAAATAAATACAACCTTTAAAAAAAAAAAGAGTCTGTTTTGGTTTGTCTTGCTCTCCCTCTTTTATTCCCTTTGCTCATTTGCTCATGATGTTGTTTCTTAAATTTCACATGAGTGACATCATACATGTATTTGTCTTTCTCTGACTTATTTCACTTAGCATAATCACTCTCTAGCTCCACCCATGTTGCTGCAAATGGCAAGATTTCACTCTTTTTTATGGATGAGTAATATTCCATTGTGTATATATATACCACATCGTCTTTATCCATTCATCAGTTGATAAACACTTTGCATTTGACTTTTTTTTAATTTTAAAATTTTTTTATTATTTATTCGACAGAGAGATAGAGAACACAAGTACACAGAGCAGCAGGCAGAGGGAAAGGGAGAAGCAGGCTGAGCAGGGAGTTGATCCCAGGGCCCTGTGGGACTTGATCCCAGGACCCTGGGATCATGACCTGAGCCAAAGGCAGATGCTTAACTGAGCCACCCAGGCGCCCCGACTGTCCTTTTAAAGTTAAAAATATGCTTTATTTTATGACCCAACAATTCCATTCTTAGGCATTTACCAAGAGAAATAAAAACAGATGTCCACAAAAAGACTTGTACAAACTGTATATAGTAGCTTTATTCATAGCAGTCAAAAAAAATGGAAACAAGCCAAATCTCTATTAATAGACAAATGAATAAACAAACTGTGGCACAGTAATACAATGGAACATATTCAGCAATAAAAAAGAATTAATTACTGATAAACATAATTAAATGGGCAAATCTCAAAAACACTGATCCAAAAAAAAGACACAGAAGAAGAATCAGCAAAAACTAAATCGGTGGCAAATCAGAAGAGTCATCGCATAAGCGGGATGAGTCTAACTGGAAGGGCATACAAGGGAACTTTTTCAGATTATGAAAATGTTCTGTATCTTGAGAATGAGGTTACGTAAATTTGTCAAGCTCATCTGAGAATACACTTTAGATCTGTGTATTTCATTGGTTGTAAATTTTACATTAACAAAAATCGAAATGGGTAACCCAAACTACAAAGATGTAAATGTACTAAAATTCTTGTAATTCTAGAAGTGGCCAGGAAAGAATAGACTTAAGTCCTATATCTGTAAATTTAGTCAGGCCGTAATACTGAGCACCTGTGCACAATGTACCTGACAGAATTACTGAATAGAATAAAACCAGAATATAAGCCCATTTCGTCCATTTTTTACTACATAAGACATAATGATGAGAAAAATAAACACTCACATCTATAGTAATATTGAGAAAAGCAAAAATTTCTCATCAATACCTGAACCAAAATTAGGTTTCCCTATGATACAAAACTGGGCTACCAGGAATGAAAATAATTAGAATTTATTTAATAGCATATCGTCTTATACTAAGGTGAAAAACAGTACTTGCTGAAAGCCTCCAAACCTATCCTCTGTGCATTCGTCTGATACTATAAAACCCATTCATTCTGCCAGACACTGTTCTAAACCTAACTCATTTAATTTTAACAACTGAGGATACACCTGGGTGGCCCAGTCAGTTAAACATCTGCCTTCGGCTCAGGTGCCAATCTCAGGGTCCTGGCATCGAGCCCCACCATCAGGCTCCCTGCTGAGTGGGGAGTCTCCTTCTCTCTCTCATTCTCCCTCTATGCATTCCTTCTCTCAAATAAATAAATAAAATCTTAATAATAATAATAATTTTAACAACTCAATGAGATAGATACTATTATCATCCCCATTTTACTGATAAACAAACTGAGGCAGAAAGGGGACAAATACTTACCCAGGTCATACCCAGACAGAGTCAGGCTCAAATCTCAAGCAGTCTGGCATCAGGGCCCAAGTTCATAACCACTACACTATAAAACAGCCTTCGATCTGCTTTTCTAAAATGTTTCTTAAGTAGCTCTTTTCTGCCTGTGCAACACAATTTTAGTCCTACAATATACTGCAAGGCCCATATACCTAACTTATTCCTGACTTTTCTAGCAAAATATCTAAATCAATTTTCCTCCAAATATATCCTAGAAATAGTAACTTATAAGGAAACTCAAAAGAATTTTTTTAAATACACTTTTTTTTTTTTTTTTTAATGAAGAACAAACAGAGAAAAGTCCTGACAGTGACAGTGTAATTTCGGAATTCTTTTGTACTGAACTAAGATTCATAACTGCTTTAGATCAAATGAGATGAAAATTTGAATTTTTTTTGGTACATTGGTGTCCAAGTCAGATGATTTTTACTTGTACAGTTTTTAATTGCATATGATTATCTTTACCACTGATCTAATATAGTTCAATTCATCAGTATTTATTGGGCCCCCAATACTAAAAAGCACTTCACAGAACACTATGGAGGTCAACTGATACATATAAGAGACTGCCTCTACTTTCAAGGAATTTTCTAGCACAGCATTTCTCATATTAAACCAGGATATATTAACAACCTAAGTTCTACCAAATTCCTGATTTCTACATTCCAGGGTGAGAAGAAGTATGTGGTAGTAATGTAGTAGTACCTCACTGTGGTCTGCTGAACCCAAAGTCACAGTGATTTTTTTTTCTCCCTCATTTTTTCCTATTAGTTTTGTAATTTTAGCTCATATGTAGGCCTATGATCCAGTCTGAGTTAATTTTTGTATATGGTGCCATGTAACAGTAGAGGTTCATTATATTGCACATAGATGTCCAATTGTTCCAGCATGATCTGTTGAAAAGATTGAGACCAGTGCATTTTAATGTAATAGAGCACAAGAAGTTCATTGATACAGTTTCAGATTCTATACTGCAACTAATCTAAGAAATTACAACTAACTGAAAAGGGTATTAAAGTACCTCTCTCTTTTTAAACTATATATCAGTGTGACTGGATAGTCTTCATATATTCAAAACAACACATCACAACAGACTAAATGCAGAAACAGAAATGAGAATCCAGCTGTCTTTAATAATCCAGACATTAAAGAAATTTGTAAAAAATGTAATACAATGCCAATCTTAACTAATTTTTAAAGAAAGGTTATTTTTCATAAAGTATTTAATTTGTACTAGCATGTAATGGGGCTTTTAAAAAAAAAGATTTTATTCATTTATTCATAAGAGACACACAGAAAGAGAAAGGAAAGGCAGAGAGAGAAGCAAGCTCCCTGTGGAGCAATAAGTCTGATGTGGGACTTGATCCCAAGACCCTGGGATCACGACCCAAGTGGAAGGCAGACATTTAACCAACTGAGCCACCCAGGTGCCTCAGAATGGGTTTATTACTGTTATTTTAAATGAAGTAATAAATTAATACTTAAAAATTTTTTCTCAGTTCTAATTTCAAATAGTAAATACCAATAGATATAACCCACAAAAATTAAAGCATTTCAGTGTCCTCAATAATTTTTAAGAGTGCAAAGGACTAGACCAACACCAAACTGCCACCATCTCTCCTCAATCACTAAATTACCCTTAGAATAGCTAGAGTAATAGATCTAAATGCAAACTGGGGTGCCTGAATGGCTCAGTTGGTTAAACATCTAACTTCTACTCATGTCATGATCTCAGAGTCCTGGGATGGAGCAACACATTATGGGGGAGTCTGCTTTTCCCTCTCCACCCTGCTCATGCACATGCTTGCGCACGCTCTCAACTAAATAAATAAATCTTTACAAATATTAAAAAGAAAATAAATGCAAATCTGATCAGGTCAAACTTCTGTTTAAGTCCTTTCAACTGCATACTGCTCTTCACAGCATCAAGGCTAAGATGACCCACAAATTCTGCATGATCAAGCTTCCCAGTCTTTCCTAGCTCCATTCTCCTCCTTCTTTGAAATAATAGTCTTTTTACAGTAGAGTCCTTAAATGCACCAAGCTCCACCTGTTCCCAGGGTCTTTGCATTGCTCCTTCCTTAGACCTGAAATGTTTCCCCCTCCTCCCTTTTGCCTAGTTCATTCCTACTCATCCTCAAGACCTTAACTCAAAACTTTATTACCTGATCTTCCTTATTCCCACCCTTGGATTAGATCGGGTTCCTCTTTTATACATTCTTTTGGCTCGCTGCACATTTCTCCCATAGAATTTTTCTGTTGGGAGTTTATACTCTGGGGATTATGTGATTTCACAGAAATAATTATACATAAAACTATCAAATAAAATTTTGCCTATGTGTCATATGCATTTTTCTAAGATCAATAGTTTATTGGGTTCTCAACAGTTCTCTTCAAATTCTCAAAGGAGTCCATGACCCCTGTGTAGTGAAGAACCAACCTTACCTAAAGACAGGTCTGGCCTCTGCCTTTGGCTATTGGGAGGTAGTATACTGGCCTCTGGAACTTCTTACCTAAGAGGAGTGTCTTTCTTTGCCTGAGGACTTTGGCCATTGGACAAATGTGATTTATAATGGAGGCTTTGAGCCATACATTATCAGTTCCAATCCTGAGAGGAAATGGGAGAAAGCATTAGTGTGACCTACAGAAGGGGCTAGATATACTAACAGTCAGCCAGACAGGCAGTTTGTAATTGTGCCCAAAAAATACTCTAGACACCAAAGATTTCGGTAAATTTCCCTAGTTGGCAATACCCTTTGTGTACTGTCATATACTGTGGCCAGGTCATGAATCCATTGGGAGATGATGACGGGAAGTTTTATATTTGGTCTCTTGAGAATCTACCCATGTGTCTCTTTCTTTTGGCTAATTTTAACCTACACTCTCGCCCTGTAATAACATTTTTAAGTATAATAGCTTTCACTGAGTCTTTGAGTCCTTTCTAGTGAATTATCAAACATGAATGTGGGTCATGGGGGCTCCTAGATTTGCAATTGGTGTCTGAAATGAAGACAGTCTTATAGTGACTGTTCTCTTAGACTTTGCAGTTTGGCTAAACTTATTACAACCCCAATAAGATTAAAAAACCACAGGTTAGTCCATGAGTTCCTGGAGAGCAGAAACTGTACCAATATGACATGTAACAAAAATGTAAGTATTTGAAATAAATTGATACTGTTAGGATAGCAAAATTCTCTAACAACAATAGCAAAAATATTAATGATGATGAAGATGATAACAACAGTAGCCATTTACTGCACGCCTTTACTTAGTCCCCATGTACAGATGAGGAACATAAGGATGAGAATGAAATGACTTGCTCAAGATCATACTACTGACAAAGACAGTGTGTAAGCCCTGATTTAACTAATGTTAAAGCCTATGCACTCTCATATACTGTTATCTCCCAAGACAACCAAATGAAGTTTAATATTGTGTTTTATAAAGGACAAACAAATACCTAGCATTATCACCACTAAAATGGTATTATTAAGGAACAACTGTTAGCACAGTTCAGGAATGCAGACTACTTAACTTTCTCTCTTTTGACTAAGACTATAGTCATAAGCACTCTGATGCTTGCTTACAGCTTGCGTTTGAAATTCTTCTAAGTAGAATATGAACTACATAGGTTAAAAACAAAGAAAAAGCTAAGCTACGTATCACAATTAAATGCTAAACACAAACTGCAAATGCTTGAGGTGGACAGATAACATTTCTGCCAAGAAAATCACCATATATAGTCCCCTAATCTGTAAGCTTTGGGCATCAAGCTCTTTCTTACATTTTTCTTTACAAATGTTCTATTCTCTCTATAGATTTCTCTCACAACCTAGAATTGTCCTAATAGCTCTAAGAGAGGCTAAAGGGAACTAGAATCTGTCAGTTTATGCAACACCAGCTGGACTGTTTCAAGCTGAATATTGTACTCAAGGTCTTAAAAGGCCTTGAAATTAGACCTGTTAATTAAGAGAGAAACAAACACAGATCTTACCCCAAAATATATAGAGGAGTACAGTAACCAGGAGACACTCTGAATTAGAGCACTTTTTATTTTTAATAATCGTAAGAAAAACACAAGAAGGTGTTCAGGTAACTGGTTGTAATTAATTGGCTTTATGTAGGTCCAGAGCAAACGTTACATAATAAATGCTACTGGCTGAAATTACTTTAAAATTCACTATCATAATTGTACTAGATACGAAAACCAACAGTCAAGTTGTGCTATATCAATTCTGGCAAACCAATCACAGTAATAAAAATGTCTGAAGAGTGGATCAGTCTGGGTATACATTAAAAATGAATCATTAAAGGAGTACTGAGTCATGTGAAATACAAGCAATATGAAGGAGAGAAAGTGAACATAAGTAAAGCATAGGAAAGAAGGAGGACACACTCATGAATCAGACACACACTAATGCCCGCAAATAACCCACAGAGACAGAGAAAGTACCTGGAAAGCTGTGAGTGCGCCAGTCCCTGGGTTATACAGGCATCGCAGCGAAGGCATGCTGTCCGCCAGGCTGGAGCAGCCCAGCCACAGAGACCTGGGCATAGAGCACTGCAGAGAGAGGACAACTATGAGATGGGACAGTATGAGACAGGATGGCACAGATTACAGGAACTTTCAAGGCTTGGCTGAATGCAGTATTCCAGTTGCATGTGGCCTTTACGATAGAAACATATTCAAGAAACATACTACTTACTATTTCTAACCCCGGAGAGAACCTTGAAAGGGGCACAAGTGGCCAAAAGGCAAGGGGAAAGAAAGGAGGTTATAGGCAAAAAACAAAACAAAACAAAACAAATAGTAAAAATCGTTGTCTCTGTTCTTTTATGTATGAGTCTAAAGGAAATCTACTTCTTAATCCAACTAATCAATTCTTTTCCTCTGTGCACCTCAACTCCTCTACCATAAATTCACCACAGGGTGAATTACTGTACAGACTAAAAAGAAAAAGAACACTTCATGATAATTTCATTATTAGGAATGGTAAAGTAGAAAACAAAATACAACAGGAAAGTTGGGGGTTTTTTTAAGAAGGTGGGGAAAAGGGAAAGAGAAAGTATTATACCCCCATAGCAGTTGACAGCAGCCAACTCTGCACAGTTTGCATCTGTTTTATGTATCTTGTTAGTCTGCTATTCATTAACCAAAATGCATAGTTACCATAGCAGCTGCCTCTTCCATCTTTCCAGATGGATTGGAGGGTGGGGGTGGGGGGGGACAACCCAAACAGAAGGGAAAACAACAACAAAGAAAGAGAGAGAGAGACAAGGACAGAAAAAGAGAAAGAGAAAAAGAGAACCAAAAGTTGCTGGTATTAAAATCTTCTAAATAAAAAGGTACATGTGAGTGTAAATATACATATAATGTATTCAGTAGCAAAAAGGGTAAAAAGGATTTCTAGTAACACTAATTAAACAGTATTAGTGTTATTGCTCCCATAGTCTTAGAAAACACTATCTTTTAGAAGAATTTTTACATTCTTCAAGTTTCTCTAAATGGATTCCAGGCTGAGGTTTGGTCCATCAACAATCTAACAGTACCAAAAAAATTAAATACCTGATCATAGCATATATGAAAACAGCAATACATTGTTTTAAAATATAGCAGTCAATACACATAATATTAAACTTGAAATTGTAGGTCTTAAAATATTAAATATAATCATTGGATTTTTTTATTCTTAAAATATTCTAAATACAGAAATTAATATTAGGAAACAAAATGTGGTATTCATTGGTCACACTCTCTAAAACTGATATAAGGATAGCCTGCTACAAAGGACTCCAAAAAAGTGATCAGGTCTAGATTCTATAATTAATGTTGACTAATGGTTTAGAAAAATCGAGGTTTTTATTCGTGATCATGAATTTAGAATGTAGAGAACTAGGAACTGAAATGCTGGCCTATTGCTTCTTAAGTGCTGAACTCTTTTTCCTGCCTCCATCCATCCCTAGGTCATCATGTGGAGACATCAGACTTAAAAGAAGGTTATTTGCTAAACAAATCAAAGGACAACACACCAACCACAACAGCTACACTGCTATGACCTAACACAACAATCTCCTAACTTGTTCACTGTTTCCAGTATTTCTTCACCTCAAGCTATAATCCATTTTATGAACAGCAGCTAAATAGAATAATTGTCTTCACCTTACTATCATGTCACCCTCCCCAACAATTCTTAATGGCTCCCTTTAACTACTAAATGAAACCCAAGCACTCTATTGATCTGATCTTGCCCAACTGTCTACATTAACTCACCTCTGTCCTCCGAATTGGCCCTGATGCTCTAGCTCATAACTAACTTGATGTTTTGTTCAAATACCCATCTTAGTCCCATCCTGTGAACTTATAATTTCCTTCTCCCTTTCACCCTGCCAATGTACATCTCTCATTTATTTCAACTCTCCTTAGAATTATTTATACTAATTTCAGTCTTACCCAGTAGTTCTCAGGAGGAGAGATGCTCATGTTTTCAGAAGGCAAGGGAGAAGAGAATAAGAATCACTGTTTGGGGGCACCTGGGTGGTTCAGTGGGTTAAAGCCTCTGCCTTCAGCTCAGGTCATGATCCCAGGGTCCTGGGATTGAGTTCTGCATCAGGCTCTCTACTCAACAGGGAGCCTGCTTCCTCCTCTCTCTCTGCTTCTCTGCCTACTTGTGATCTCTGTCAAATAAATAAATAAAAACCTTAAAAAAAATAAAATCATTAATGTAAAAAGCAACAAGTTGTTAGTGAGTTTCTCTCATGGTTAATGAGAAACACTGCATATTATTAAGCAGTTGGTTAAAGTTCTGCGGATGCCAGGCAGAAGAAAGTCTCATTCTGAAGGTGGGACTGAATGTCGAAAAGTAGGACAGTGAGAAGAAGTGAAAATAAATTAAAAAAGAGAATGAAAATACAGAGGAGAAAAAAGGGAATAGTAGAAAGAAAAAGCAGCAGGCACTAGAGGACGGCTTTGCTTCTTCCCTTCCCTTCAGAAAAGGAAGATGGCTCATGCACTTTTAGCCATACTGAAGACACCTGCATGATCTCTTCCTTTTTATTAAATGTGCATATTTGTATTTGTGAACACTATTTGCTAAATTTTTCGGTATTCCTCTTTGCAATGTTTCATCTCCTTCATTCTATATTGGATCCTGTGTTATTGCTGTAATGTGTCCTTGATTATTATGACTTTCTTTACCATTTGTCATTTTAATGCTCTTCCTTACTCATTCATTCCTATCCTCCACCAAAAGTCCTAAGAATTTGAAAGGACTTACCTCACCCCCTTAAACTAAAATTTCAAAATGAAATTATAATTAATAATGAGCTACAAACACCCAGGAAAGCCACTAGATATACTGGTATGATTTCCAAAATAGCATTAACTTGCAAACACCACACAGAGGATGCATTTTCGATTATTATAAGACAATTGGTGTGGGTATGAAAAGTGCACTTGGATAGTCAGATCTGCACATTATCATAAGATTTTATATACTATAGCTCAATTTAAAAACCAATTTTCAAATTGGTTTGTATTGTAACAATTAATCTTACCCATACTGGTAAATGCCACTTAAAAACACTGAGGAAAAAAATATAATCACAAAATTAATAAAAAAAGGCTATAACTTCTACTCTACCTCTTTCCCTTCTATACATTTAGGAGCATCCTAAAGGAAGGGGGAAATCAAAAGAAATCTGGGCAAGAAGTAACAGGGTAAAAAGGAGTATCATTTTGGTTACTATTCTTATATATTCTATATATTTCAGGGCCATCCTGATTCATCAATTTCTGACAAAGATCCAAGACTTTTTCTGCCCGGCCATGTTTAATATATAACCCCTTTAAAACCTAGCTTTAAAAAATTGAAAAGCACAAATAGTTTCCTACTTAAAGTTTAGGCTGGAAAATATTTAAATTTCTAAGGTTTTCTCTCTACACTTAAAAAATTTTTTAATTAAAAAAAAAAGCAGATTCTAAACTAAACTGCAACCTAGCAACTCTATTCTCATGTTTAAATACTTCTATTAACTGTTAAAGGACTTGTGAATAACCTATTCCTTAAATGTTTCTCCTGCACAATCTCAAAAGCCGTAAGAAAGTCTGGATCACCCATGTGCCTTCATCCTATTTACACAGCACATATCTGTCTTCTCAACTCATTCCCCACTTGACTTCGCTCCAGATAACTCTACTTTGCAAAAATCAAAGAAAGGTGAAGACTATAATAATTTATTACAATTGAAGTTTGTTAGCCAATTGGGTAAGTTCACTAGCTTTTGAGAAGCATAGACACAGCATTTTTTAAAAAATGCTCAAACATGTTTTCTACTAGATGGAAGAATCAGAAAGAGATTGAAATGTTGCAACAAAGGGCCTCCAGTGCTTCAAGAAGAATATGCTATCTAGTCCCCTTCAGGTCCAACAGCACAAATCCATTTTCACAGAGAACAGTGAAAACCTTGGCTCCTCCCCCCTACTTGGCTGCCTGGAGAAAAGTTGCAGTTCCTCTTCAATGATAGAGGGCCCTGCAGGCAAAGGGCTGGCCTCAGCATTTACTACATGAAAGCTGAATGACAAAATCTCCTAAACTCAGGTCCCTGTTGGTCAACTTCTACGAGTAATAGGAGCTATAATAATCAACAATAAAAAGATTGCTGCATTGAGAGTTTGTGTATCCTTAAGCTATGGAATAGAAGAATTCCCTTTTCACTACTCTATCAACTAAAAAGTCAGTCCAAGAGAACTACAGTATTCCACAGGCCATGTAATATATTCAGACTCTACATATACAAATTCAATGATTGCCTCTTAAGAATCCCAATTTAGTTCAATCACTTCAAAAATGAAACTTCACTTATCACATAGGATAGTCATGTCTGCCCAGCCTCATTGCACAAAGTTGTGGTAAAATTAAAATAAGAGTGCAAAAAGAAAAAAATGTAAAGCGATGCCACTACTAAGGCTTCCATGAATGTTGATTGTATTTCAAAACATTCGGGAAGCCATTATGAACTGCAGACCATAGAATCAAATACGTATTGTTCTTTACCAAAAATGGATACACATGGAGTACAAGGAAAGGAGAACCAAAATTTGGCAGGCATAAACTCTGCAAGATCCTTTAAATACCTTATTTCATTAAATGATTATAAACCCTATCAAAGAGTTATTAATATTTTCACTGTAACAGTAGAGTAAACTCAAGTTCAGAAGAGTTACAGTGACTACCTGGCAATAACAGAAGACCCCAATGTGTCTGTCTCCCCTACACTACACCCTAAGACTCACCACTATAAAGACCTGCTCTCAAGTACTCTTTCTTAGCAAGATAAATTAACCAACACAAACAGTAACTGCAAGGAAAATACAATAACATATGAAACTGTATTTGACAATAGCTGCTATATAAGTTTAATTAAAGTTTAGAAAAGTTCAAACATAGGCTTTAATTTTATTGTAGCAATTGTTACTGTATGTAAGTTAATTACATATCTGTCTCCACTACCAGATGGTACTCCTCAGAGATATGAGACATACCTTACTTTTTTTTTACCTCCAGTATCTGGTCATAGTAGATACTCAATAAAAGTGAGCTTAATGGTAAGAAATCAGAGAGAGCTACATACCAAAAAGAAGGAAGCAATTTTTACTTATGGAATAGGTAAGAATACTGATAAAATAATAATGGGTACTTTACTAAGACCAGACTAGAAGGGCTTACTAGAACAGTACTGGAGAAAGCTCTTTTCACAATTATCTTACTCACCTGCAAAACAACCTAGCAAGGTAAACAAGATCCAAAGAGGTCAAGTAAATTAACAAAAGTTGGTAGGCACCTAATAAGCAGTAAAGATGGGATTCAAAACTAGATATTCTGGGTACCTAGGACAGTGCCCCATAAAAATGGCACCTAAAAAGGACTTTATAGGACTTAACAACTAACTATAAGGAAAGAAGAGGATGAGTCAGAAATAACTATGAGTTTTCAAACCTGAATAATGAAGGACGGTGGTAGCACTGATAGACACAGTGGAAGGAAAGTGCGCTAGATAAGTTCAGAAATCATTAATATGATAATATACCCCTAGTACGTAAGTAAAAATTTGGCATGAAAGCTTGGATATAAACCTGTAAGGATTATATAGATAAAGGAAATCATTGTATTCTGTGTAAGTTGGAATGTGCTAGGTTAAAAACATTTGCTGTAAAAATACTAGTGACTTTTTTTTAATAAAATTTGATTCCTCTTCCCTTGTCTCCTTTCCTACTTAAAAAATTCAATTTGACAACCATTAAGTGAATATAGGCTAACTAGGCATCAAGCTGAGTGGTAGAAGTGGTTGCAGTGGCCCAAAACAGGCTTTTGGAGTCCAAGAGGTTTTAAGAAAGGTGTCCCTGAGGGGGAAGAGGCCTGGCATAGAGTTTTAGAGCCCTAGCTGGTGAGAGGGAAAAAATCTGCACAAAAGGGTGGCCTGGCATGGGGTACTGCAGTCCCAGTGGAATGAGGAAGGCTTCCAGAATGGTGGTGAACAGTAAGATGACGAATGTGATCGGGCAGGGCAGTGCAGGAGGGCAAGACAGCTAGGGTTCCCAATGTGAGCAGAAGACACATTCATTGAAAGTGAAAGGATGGATACTGGTCCAGCACTGAGTTTCACATCCACTGAGATAAACTGGGTGGAGGGGCAATGGCCCCAAACAGTGTTTTATACCCAGTAGGAGAGGATCCCGGTGCAAATAGTAGGAAACCAAAGGGGTAAGGAAAGCATCCACATAGAGTATGGAGTGGGAAATGAAGAGCCCTCTACCAGCAATGGGAGATGAGTTATATAGGAGGATGGATCAAATAAGGGGATAGACCAAATACTGAGGATAATAAGAGCAAGATTTCTCCTAATCAAAAAAGAGTTATAAATACAGAAAGGAAGAAAAATAGAATGAATGCTGTGCTACTGAACTAGAATTGAAGATATTATTGTGAGTTCAAAACTTACAATACATAGAGAAATTTCTAAGTAAATGATATATATGTAAGTGTACCCACATACAGGTTTCCCTTGCCATCCAAAAGCAGAGTGTTCTTGGGGTGCCTGGGTGGCTCAGTCAGTTAAGCATCCAACTCTTGGTTTCAGCTCAGGTCATGATCTCATGGGTCGTGGGGAGCCCTATGTCAAGCTCCCCACTCAGCAGGGAGTCTTCTTAAAGATTCTCTTTCTCTGAAAGAGGTAAATCTTTAAAAGGGAGAGAGAGAAAGGGAGAGAGAGAGAGAGAGAGAGAAAAGTACAGTGTTCCTATGAAACCTTTCAAAATCCAAAATGGCAGAAAGCAAGGAAGGAAGTGCTTTTGGAGACATTTTGTAGTGTACCCAGACCCAAAAAAATAACCTCTCTTATGATTTTCTGATACCTTAGGGCACATCTTGCTAATGAACACACAAAAGATATGGGGGTAAAGCATAGATGTTCACAGACATAGCACAAGCTAAGGAGACATGATGCTGAAATGTGAATGTGGTTCTCAGGGGAGTGTGGTGATGCCACACCCACTGCTCACAGTGTACTTTGTCTCTACAACAGATGACCACAAAACAAACACTGCATGCTATCTTCTTTTCTCCTCTTTTCACAAAAGTAAAAATTGCCTTCAGATTTCTTTTGCATAGTGAAAACAGGTACTAGTGTAGGTCTTTCCTAAAAGCAAAGTGGTAGGGCGCCTGGGTGGCTCAGTGGGTTAAGCCGCTGCCTTCAGCTCAGGTCATGGTCTCAGGGTCCTGGGATCGAGTCCCGCATCGGGCTCTCTGCTCAGCAGGGGGCCTGCTTCCCTCTCTCTCTCTCTGCCGGCCTCTCTGCCTACTTGTGATCTCTGTCTGTCAAAAAAA
>NC_081560.1:165077611-165123770 GCF_022355385.1 Mustela nigripes | reverse complement strand
AGTGGGTTAAGCCGCTGCCTTCAGCTCAGGTCATGGTCTCAGGGTCCTGGGATCGAGTCCCGCATCGGGCTCTCTGCTCAGCAGGGGGCCTGCTTCCCTCTCTCTCTCTCTGCCGGCCTCTCTGCCTACTTGTGATCTCTGTCTGTCAAATAAATAAATAAAATCTTTAAAAAAAAAAAAAAAAAAAGCAAAGTGGTATAAAGCGGGAGATACCTGTACACAAAAATACACCCTAGCTCTATCAACTGACAAGGCCCACTAATAGTAATATGCTAACAGCAATGAATACATTCAATGATCCTAAATATCACTCTCTAAGCTGCTTAGAACAATGGCTGATTACAGGACTTGGGCAGGGAAAGTTTAAGATGAGCATAGAACAAATTCTTGTGGCACTCAAAGGATGATGGAGACATGGGAAGATGATACAGGGGCCAGCATGAAAGGCTCTCACAAGCTAAATGTGGGACAAATTGAACATTCAAATAAATAATGACAATAATGGATTATAACTGGGGTAGGCAAACTCTAACATGGCCCCCCATGATCCACACCTCCTGCATTCATAATCCTTATATAATCCCATCCCCTTGAGTGTGGGACAGGCTAATACCTAACCTACATTATATGAGATCATAACTTCCATCTTGCTAGCAGACACCATTGCCTTTTGGCATGGATATTTTAATGAAGCAAGCAGTCCATGTGGCAAGGAACTGTGGATGGCTTCCAGCCAACAACCAGCTAGGAATTGAGGCTCTCAGTCCAGTGACCCATGAAGAAAGAAATTCTGCCACAAAACATAAGTGGATTTCTCCTCGATCAAGTCCTCAAATGAGACCTCAGCCCTGGCCAACACCTTGATTGCAGCCTTATGAGAGTTGTTGCCAGAGAGGACCCAGGGCAGCCATGATCAGACTCCAGATCCCAAGAAATGGCAAGATAATAAGTGTGTGTTGCATGTTATAATTAGCTTCTAAATCAGTGGTATTTGGTATGCAGCAAAAGATAACTAATACAATAAGCCACTAAGTAAAATAGTAACCCATGACTCCATTAGTAATAAGCTGAAAGTTTAATGAGGAGCATGATGCTTAAATAGTCTCAAAACATCTCCCCACAAAAATACTTATTACAAATGAGAAAACAGTAACTTTACAGTGGAAGAACTTGGCTGACATCTTAAGCAAGTGGTCAGCATTAAGATCACCAATAATGGGGGCACCTGGGTGGCTCAGTGGGTTAAAGCCTCTGCCTTCAGCTCAGGTCATGATCCCAGAGTCCTGGGATCGAGCCCCGCATCAGGCTCTCCACTTCTCGGGGAGCCTGCTTCCTCCTCTCTCTCTGCCTTCCTCTCTCTCTGCCTACTTGTGATCTCTGTCTGTCAAATAAATAAATAAAATCTTAAAAAAAAAAAAAAGATCACCAATAATGAAATAAATTAAAAGCAAATGTCTTCTGATAGAATACAATAAGAACCGCTATGATATTCTGCAAAAGATAGATAACCTGTATCTAATTGTACAAAAACGTCAAAAAACCCAAACGGAAAAGCAATCTACAAAATTACCAGCCTAGAAGCCTCAAAAATGTCAATGTCACCGAAATCAAAGAAAGACTGAAGAACTATCACAGACTGAAAGAGACTAAAGAGAGATGACAACTAAATGCAACATGTAATTCTAAACTAGATCTTTTTGCTATAAAGGACATTTATTGGGATTGCTAGAAAAGCCTGAATAGGGTCTGTAGACTAGTTGGCAATCATGTAACAATATTAATTTCCTTATTTTTTTTTAAAGATTTTATTTATTTATTTATTTGACAGAGAGAAATCACAAGTAGATGGAGAGGCAGACAGAGAGACAGAGGGAAGCAGGCTCCCTGCTGAGCAGAGAGCCCTATGCGGGACTCGATCCCAGCACCCTGAGATCATGACCTGAGCCGAAGGCAGCGGCCTAAACCACTGAGCCACCCAGGCGCCCCTTAATTTCCTTATTTTGATGATTATTAACAGGTTATGTAAGAAATGCTCATTTGTAGAAAATATACATCAAAGAATTCAGGAGTGATGAAAATCATGTCTGTACCTTACTCTCAAATAATTTACAGAAAAATGATGTCTGCATTTTACTTGCAACTTTTCTGTAAGCTTGAAAATATTTTTTAAAATAATATGAAAATCTAATTAATGAAAATAATATTGGGATTTTGCTTCAGCTATGGTATATTAATTTTATCAGGCTAAAAGTTATGCAGAAAAAAACAACTATAAAAGCTAAATACAATACAGAAAGCTATTTGAAGGCATCAGAGAACAACTAATGCAGCCAAGACTTTAGGAGCCAAAATTTTAGGCGGAAGGGAAATACACTGTGGTAAACCTGACATTCTATATACAATTTCCCCCTGAACATTTGCTGACGTTTGGTCCTACTTTTTGCAAGCAGAGTCAGATCTGAAAAACCAAATTTAAAGCATACTTCAGCAATCTCATGGTGCTAAAGTGCCAAAAACTTGTCAAGGACAAGATGCCCTGGTAAAAAAAAAAAAAAAGTTAGGGTTTCAGCTGACACCAGGGAAAGGCACCAGAAATAAAGCAGCCTCAATGAAACCAAAGGGATATGTCCATGAGAAGAATATTAAACCCTCTGAAGGAAGTTACCATCTATAGTCCCCACCATTTTTATTTTTTAAAATGTTTAGCATTCAATACAAATTACCAAGAACTCAAAGAAAAGGGATTAAATGTTGCTCCCCCCAAAAACCTAGAAAAAATAAAAACAGAACCAAATAGTCAAAAGGTAGAAATAATCCAAGTATCTACCAACAGATGAATGAGTAAATACAACGTGGAATACACATATAATGCAATACTTTCCAACCTTAAAAAGGAAACTCTGACGTGTTCTTCAATAAGGATGAAACTTAAGAACACTATGTTAAGTGAAATAAGTCAGTCATAAAAAGGAAAATACTTTATGTTTCCACTCATATGAGAAGAACTTTTCTGTAAGCTTGAAAATATTTTTTCTCGGGGCTGCCTGGGTGGCTCAGTCAGTTAGGCCCTGCCTTGAGCTCGGGTCATGATCCCGGGGTCCGGGGATAGAGTCCCACATCGTGCTCCTTGCTCAGCAGGGAGCATGCTTCTCTCTCTGCCTCTGCCTGCCTTTCTGCCTGCTTGTGTGCTCGCTGGCTCTCTCTCTCTCTCTCTCTCTGACAAATAAATAAATAAATAAAATCTTTTTGAAAAAGAAAATATTTTTTCTCATTACCATGAGAAGCCAAATTTAGGAAGAATGCTGGTTGCCAGTGGCTGGAAGGGAGAGAGGAATGGGGACTTACTGTTCATAGGTCTAGAGTTTTACAAGATGAAAAAGTCCTGGAGACTGGTCGCACAACAATGTGAATATAAAATACTAAACTGTACACTTAAAAATTATTAAGATGATAAATTTTATGTTGTATACATTTTAACACAATTTTTTTTAAAGCCTCCCAAAGTGGTAAGTATTGGAATTCCTAAACACAGGCTTAAAAATAACCATGTTCAAGATATTTAGGATGAGGGGTCCCTGGGTGACTCATTTGGTTAAGCATCCAACTCTTGGTTTCAGCTGAAGTATTGATCTCAGGGTCGGGAGATCCAGTCCTGTGTTAAACTCTGCACTGGCGGGGGCGCCTGGGTGGCTCAGTGGGTTAAGCCGCTGCCTTCGGCTCAGGTCATGATCTCAGGGTCCTGGGATCAAGTCCCGCATCGGGCTCTCTGCTCAGCAGGGAGCCTGCTTCCTCCTCTCTCTCTGCCTGCCTCTCTGCCTACTTGTGATCTCTCTCTGTCGAATAAATAAATAAAATCTTAAATTAAAAAAAAAAAAAAACAACTCTGTCTCCTCTCCCCCTCTCCCCCTACTCACACACTCTCTCTCAAAAAAAGATATTCAACACAAGAAAATGAAGAGTTCCATCAGAAAACTGAAATCATTGGGCGCCTGGGTGGCTCAGTGGGTTAAGCTGCTGCCTTCAGCTCAGGTCATGATCTCAGGGTCCTGGGATCGAGGCCCGCATCGGGCTCTCTGCTCAGCAGGGAGCCTGCTTCCCTCTCTCTCTCTCTGCCTGCCTCTCCATCTACTTGTGATTTCTCTCTGTCAAATAAATAAAATAAAATCTTTAAAAAAAAAAAAAAAGGAATATTTAAAAAAAAGAAAACTGAAATCATTAACAAAAAATATATAACATGGAAATTAATCTTAAAAATACAAGAGGGACACCTGGGTGGCTCAGTGGGTTAAGCCTCTGCCTTCAGCTCAGGTCATGATCTCAGGGTCCTGGGATCGAGCCCTGCATCGTGCTCTCCGCTCACCAGGGAGCCCGCTTATCCCTCTTTCTCTCCCTGCCTCTCTGCCTACTTGTGATCTCTCTCTGTCAAATAAATAAATAAAATCTTTTTTAAAAATTTATTTTAAAAAATGCAAAAGCTGAATTTAAGAAGTCCTTAGATTGTTTTAAGAGCAGATTAGAAACAGAGCAAGTAAGAATTAGTGAACAAAAGACAAGTCAGCAGAAAATCAATAGATTGAAAGAGATAAGGATAGAAAAAAATATCGAAAAGACTTTAAGACCTAAAAATTACACACTGAGAAGTAAACACATGTATATTTGGACTCCTGGAAGAAAAAAATAAAATAGGGCAAAAGCAACCCTTAACAGGATATGAACAATTTTCAAAACCTGATGAGTTAAGTACAAGTTAAGACTCTGTACAAACATGCAAAGCAAATGCCCTTTCTATGCCTTGGCAAACTGTCACTCTAGGTTTGACTAGCTTTATCCTTTGCACTTTCAATGATGTAAAATATCACTAAGAGTTTCCTTAATGTAAAAATTTTTGTATTTAAGTTGTATATGAAGTTTTTCCTCTGGGACAGTTTCATCTTTTTTGTCATACCACTCTCCTCATTTAGGCTAATAAGTCCACCTTCCCTAAGTTCCTCTGGTTGCAAATCTAGAGTCTATCAGATGGTGTCAGTATCAACATTTCCACGGTCAGCTATTTATTCTATGATTCCATATACCTTCAATGCAAACTTCAATTAAAATTATTATGACTTTTTGCTACTTTGTTTCATCTTATTGGCCAATTCCCTCTTTGAATATCCATTTTTATAAAATATCTCACGGATTTAACACCGAGAGAAGAAACAACAGACTTCAGAAGAAGTGACTAACCATGATATGTACCTGTTTTACCCAGAGTGATATGTACACTGGAGAGCTAGCAATGAAGTTTGTACTTTACAAATATTACAGTTAATATACTAAAAACTGAAATTTAAACCATGTTCTGGGGGACTGGTATGATTTAACTGTAGTAATTGAAATTTGTGGATATCAGAATAATGTAAAGTAAGGACTTCCAGTATATTAAATCTAAATAAAATAAGAACTCTTAGTAAAAGTACATTAGACTTCAGCTTCCACCATAAGAGAGTAGTTAATATCAAAACTGGCCTCCCGTCATGGACAAGAAAACTGAACAAAATATGTGAAACATACATTTGAAGACACAGGACCACATGCAGTGCCAGACCATATTCCCTGAAAAACAGGAAATAAATGAGGTGACCCTCATAAGTGTCCTAAATCTTACACCTCAAGGCATTTTCCAGTTTATGACACAAGAAAGGAGGAATCCAAGCAGAGCAAAATAGGACTACTTATTGAAGAAATAGAGAATAGAATGTGGGGAGGTCAAAGAGACAAGAACTGGTGAGGCAGAGTACTGAAGAATGGATTAAGCACAAAAAAGCTTCAGATATCTGAACATTAAGTCTATTTTGAACACTAAGTCCTATTTACATGAGGTGAAACTCTAAAAGCCCAGGCAAAGAACTATGAGGAAGCTATAAGCTCATAAATGCCTATAATCCACACAGAACTGGGGAACCCTTTGTCTGTTCTGATGAGCCAGACTGCAAAAGCCTAGCTAAAGAAACACTTGGGACATTCAAATAGGAGACCCAGAAAGCTCACACCTCAGTTATAGTGATAAACTACACGAGCATAAAGCTTACACTAAACCTGTCTTAATAAAGTTTAAAATCAAGCCACATCATCAAGTTGATCTGTAAGAAATTTAACTGCTGGCCAAAATAATGTAACATTTACAATATTTAAATCTAAACTACTAGAGAAAACAAGCAGTAATAAAATGTGACCTATAATCAGGAGGAATATCAGTCAACAGAAGCAGATCCAGAGATAACTGAACTGTAGGATATAAAAATTAATGAGGGGCACCTGGCTGGCTCAGTCAGTTAAGCATCTGCCTTCCGCTCAGGTTATGATCCCAGGGTCCTGGGCTCAAATTCCTCATTGGGCTCCTTGCTTGGCTTCTCCCTCTGCCTGCCACTCCCCCTGCTTGTGCTCTCTCTCTCAAATAACTAAAATCTTAAAAAAGAAAGAAAGAGAGAGAGAGAGAGAAAGAAATATACCTTCCAGGAAAAAAACCACCATGTCTAAAATGATAATTTCATGAGATGGAACCAACAGCTATAGAAGAAAAGATTAGTGAACTTGAAGAAACAGTAACATGCCAAATAAAGCACTAAGAGGAAAAAAATAGCAAAAACTGAACATCTCAATGACCTGTGAAAAATAATCAAGAAATCCAACATATGTATAAATGATGACCCATAAAGAAAACTGGGGGCAGGGCACCTGGATGGCTCAGTCAGTTAAGCGTCTGCCTTTGGCTTGGGTCATGATCCCAAGGTCCTAGAATTGAGCCCCATACTGGACTCCCTGCTCAGCAGGGAGTGCACTTCTTTCTCCCCCTCTGCCATTCCCCCTGCTCATGTGCTTACACTCTCTCTCTCAAATAAATAAATAAAATCTTTAAAAAAAAAAAAAAACTGGGGGAGTTGGGGAGGAAGCGGGAGTGGGGGGGGTCAAGGAAGCACAAGATATATTTGGAAAAGGATACTGGATACTGGTGAGGATGTGGAGGAAAAGGAACCTTCATGCACTGTTGGTGGGAGTGCAAATTGGTGCAGCCACTGTGGAAAACAGTATGACGCTCCTCAAAAAATGGAATTACCATATGATCCAGCAGTAATTCCACTACTGGGTATTTACCCAAAGAAAACAAAAACACTAATTCAAAAAGATATATACACCCTTGTGTTTACTGCAGCATTATATACAATAGCCAAGATACACAAGCAACCCAAGTGTCCATTAACAGATGAATGGACAGAAAAGATGCAGTATATATACACAATGGACTATTACACAGCCATAAGAATGTAATATTACCATTTGCAACAGCATGGATGGACCTAAACAGTATGATATTAAGTGAAACAAGGAAAAAAACAAATACCATAAGATATCACTCATATGTGGAAATAAAGAAACAAAATAAATGAATACACACACACAAAAAAGGAGACAAAAAAGCAGACTGACTCAAATACAGGGAATGAACTGGTAGCTGCCAGAGCAGAGTTGGGAAGGAGAACAGGTGAAACAGATAAAGGGAATTAAGAGTACACTTATCTTGATGAGTGTAGAGAAATGTATAGAATTTTGAATCATCACATTGTACACCTGAAACTAATATAACACTATGTTAATTTTACTTTGATCAAAAGTCATATATATGGGGGTGTCTGGGTGGCTCAGTCAGTTAAACATCTGCCTTTGGCTCAGGTGATGATCTCAGGGTCCTGGGATCAAGCCCCACATTTGGCTCCCTGCTCAGTAGTGAGTCTGCTTCTCCCTCTTCCTCTGACTCCCACACTCCACTTGTGTGTGTGTGTGTGTTCTCTCTCAAATATTTAAATAAAATATTTTTTAAAATTTTTTAAATATATGAAAAGTAAGATATTAAATATGAGTAAATATTTTACTTTTGTGAGTAAATATTTTTAAAATCCTTCTCATTTTAAAATTTATTTTAAAAATAAACAATTTAAATAATAACAATGTATTATGATATTCATAATATATTCAGAAGCAAAACATGAACTAACACAAGAATAGGAGGAAAACATGGAAATATTTGAGAAGTAAAATATTATTTCAAGGGAGTGTGTAGCAAATTAAAAAATAAATATTGTTTTGCAAATCATGTATCTGGTAAGGGTCTAGTATCAAAAATACATAAAGAATTTTTACAACTCGGGGCACCTCCGTGGCTCAGTGGGTTAAAGCTGCTGCCTTCGGCTCAGGTCATGATCTCAAGGTTCTGGGATCGAGCCCCACATCGGGCTCTCTGCTCAGCAGGGAGCCTGCTTCCCTTCCCTTCTCTCTGCCTGCTCTCTGCCTACTTGTGATCTCAGTCTGTCAAATGAATAAATAAACTCTTTTAAAAAAAAAAAAAGAATTTTTACAACTCAACAACAAAAGACAACCTAATTCAGGAGCCTGGATGACTCAGTCGCTTAAGCATCTGACTTGATTTCAGCTCAGGTCATGATCTCAGGGTCTTAAGACTTGAGCCCCACACTCTCTGCTCATCAGGGAGCCTGCTTCCTTCTCTCTCTCTGTCTGCCTCTCTGCCTACTTGTGATCTCTGTCTGTCAAATAAATAAATAAAATCTTAAAAAAAAAAAGACTGAGCCCCACATCAGTTCTGTGTTCAGCAGAGTCTGCTGGAGATTCTCTCTCTCCCTTTCCCTCTTCCCTCTCCCCACCACACACATACTCTCTCTCTCAAATAAATAAATAACCCAATTCAAAAATGGACAAATGACTTGAATAGATATTTCTCCAAAGATACATAAATGGACAACAAGCACATAAAAGGGGGTGTACAACATCATTCGTCATTACAGAAATGAAAACCAAAATTACATGAGGTGCCCTTCATACCCGCTAAGATGGCAATAAAAAAACCAAAAAACAAAAACACCAGAACCATCCAGATACTTCGGAAGAGCCACCTGCCAGGAGATGAAGCTGGACTGAAAGTTTTATTATCAAAGTCCTATCCAGCCTCAAAAGCTTTTGAAGCCACAATAATGAAAAAACAAAACAACAACTAAAACTACACACACACATAGAAAATAACAAGTTGTGGTGAGGATATAGAGAAGGTAGAACCCTCACTGCTAGGGGGAGTATAAAAGTCAGCCACTGTAGAAAACAGCTTGGGAATTCCTCAAAAAGTTAAGCAAAGAATTACCACAGGACCGCTTTTAGCAATTCCACTACTGAGTATATTCTCAAAGGAACTGAAAACAGGTAGTCGAATAAATGTATGTTTATGTGTTCTTAGCAACCTTATTCACAACAACCGAAAGGTAGAAACAGCCTAAATGTTTACCAACAAATGAAGAGATAAACTGTAGTATAGGGACGCCTGGGTGGCTCAATCAACTGAGGGTCCAACTCCTGATTTCAGCTCACGTCATCCTCTCACAGTTCTGGGTTTGAGCTCCGTGTTGGCCTCTGTGCTCAGGGCGGAGTCTGCTTCAGATTCTCATTTCTTCCCCCTCTGCTCCTATCCCTGCTAGCTCACATTCTCTAAAATAAATAAATAAATTCTTTAAAACAAAAATTGTGGTATAGTTATACCATGGAGTATTATTCAATCCCAAAAAGGAATGAAGTACTAATACATGCTACAACATGGACAACCCTCAAAATTATTCTGCCAAGTGGAAAAAGCCAGATGTAAAAGATCCCATTACATGATTCTATACACATGACACATCCTGAATAGGTGAATGTAGATTGCTAATTGCCAGGGCCTGAAAGGAGGGAATGGAGAAAACTTGCTTGATGGCAAGGAAATTTTACCTGGAGTGAGAGAAATGTTTTAGAACTAGATAGAGGCAGTGATTACACAACACTTCAAGTGTACTAAATGACACTAAACTGCTCACTTAAAGTGGTTAATTTTATGTCAACTGAATTTCACTTCAATAAATAAACTGATCCTTGAACACAGTTTTGAATTCTGTGGGTGAACTTATATGAAGACTTTTTTTGATAAATATAATACAGTACTGTGAATGTATTTTCTCTTTTGATTTTCTTAATAAAATTTTCTTTTCTCTAGCTTACTTTATTGCAAGAATATATAATATATATAATTGAAAATACGTGTTAATCTAATGTTTATGTCATTGGTGAGGCTTCCAGTCAACAGCAGGTTATTAGTAGTTAAGTTTTGGGGGAATCAAAAGTTATACACGGGGCGCCTGGGTGGCTCAGTGGGTTAAGCCGCTGCCTTCGGCTCAGGTCATGATCTCGGGGTCCTGGGATGGAGCCCTGCATTGGGCTCTCTGCTTGGCAGGGAGGCTGCCTCCCCCTCTCTCTCTGCCTGCTACCCTGCATACTTGTGATCTCTCTCTTTCTGTCAAATAAATAAATAAAATCTTTTTTAAAAATGCATATTGTAGTCTCTAAAGTGACCACTAGAACAAAACAAAACAATGGTACTTATTTAAAGTAAGCCAATAGAGGAGATAAAGTGGAATATTAAAACAAAAACAAAAAACTAATCCAAAAGAGGACAGGAAATTTTAATCAAAAGGTAAAAAGAGGGGCTGCTGGGTGGCTCAGTGGTTTAAAGCCTCTGCCTTCGGCTCAGGTCATGATCTCAGGTCATGAGCCCCCAGTGGGCTCTCTGCTCAGCAGGGAGCCTGCTCCACCCACCCACCCCCACCTGCCTCTCTGCCTACTTGTGATCTCTGTGAAATAAATAAATAAAATCTTTTTTTTAAACGGTAAATTTAAACTTAGTCATACTATTAACTACATTAATTATAATTGGTCTAAATCACCATTTTTCAATTAGTGACCACTAGTCCTATGTGGGACAGACATACTGAGCATCTGAATGGTGGCTAGTCCAAACTGAGATGTGCTTAACTGTAAAATCACATGAGATTTTGAAGACTCAATATAAAAAAAAGAAAAAAGTATCTTAATAGCCTTATATTGATTACATGTTAACATAATACCTAAGTTATACTAAGTTAAATAAAAAGCACTATGAAAACTTCAAAGGTTTCTTTTTACTTTTTTGATGTGGGTATATGAGATTTGTACGTTATATATTTGGTTACGATCTGAGGTTAACATAATTCTATTGGACAGTGCAAGTCCAAACACTGATAGACTGTTAGACTAAATTAAAAAGACACAACTATAAATTAATGTATATAGATAAAAGTAAAAGTTTGAAAAGGGTATCACAAAAGTTTATCATAAGGAAGCTGAAGTGGCTTTACTAACATCAAGGAATATTAACAGGGATAAAGAGAACCATTTTATAATGATAAAGAGGCCAATTAACCAAGAAATCTTAAAAGTATCTGTACTATAAACAAAATTTAAAAATGTAACAAGCAAAATACACAGAACTAAAGGGACAATACACAAATACACAAACACAGTTTGACGTTTTAACACCCCTCCCTCAGCTACTGGATAGAATAAGCAAAAAAAAACTGAACAGCACAATTAATGAACTTGGACCTAATGACTTTTCTAGAACACTATACCCAACAACTGTAGTTGTTTCTAAGCACACTTGCTACAAAACAGAACTTAAGATGGACCATGAAGCAAGTATCAACAAATTTCAGAGGACTGAACTTGCATAGAGTATGTTATTTACCAGCTATAAAACAGTATCAAAAAGATAACTAAAAGAGGGGCGCCTGAGTGGCTCAGTCAGTTAAGCGTTGCCTTTGGCTCAGGACAATCTGATCCCAGGGTTCTGGGATTAAGCTCCGCGTCAGGCATCTTGCTCAGCCAGGAGCCTGCTGCCCCCTCTCCCTCTGCCTGCCACTCTGTCTACTAATGATCTCTCTCTTTCTGTGTCAGATACATAAATAAAATCTTAAAAAACAACAACAAAAAAGATAACTAAAAGGGATTCTGGTTCCAGGGAAACTGGAATAAGCACACTACCTTCTCTATCTTCCATTGAATGCAATTACTAAAAATGGGCAGAATGCATGATACAGCTATTTGAGGCCTCTAAAAAGTGAATAGCAATAGGCAGACTGGGGAAGAAGACTTCAACACAACACCAAACCAACAATGAATCTACCTTTTTTTTTTTTTAATTCCTCTAATAACCACCAGCCTAGACTACAGCATGAAACCCAAAAGTAGACATCAGTGTAGGCAAAGACAGTTGCAGGAGAAGCCCTCTAGTTTTGGCCCATGGAGTGTAAAGGGATAATCTAACACTCAGGGAAAATGGTGGAAAACTTCCATCTTTCTTTAAAGCTCTCCCTCCTGCCTCCAAGCAATCACATGATGAAAGTCTTCTTGAAGAAGGGGCCCACAGGAGCCTAAAACTCTGAAGTAAGGAAACTTTCTTTGATCGAGGAGCTCTAATCCTAAAAGGCTAAGGTGAAACCTCATTGCTTCTTTTCCCTCTTCATCCTCCTATCACTTAGCCCCAAATACAGTGACATATTCAGGTTGCAAGCAGTTAAATAAAGCTCCAGCTTTCTGGCTGGAGGACTGAAATAGGGAGTCTTAAGGAACTAGATAGTACTGGGGAGATTGTGGAGAGGAAGCAGCTCAGGAAAGCAAGCCCACAAGCTTCACATATGTGGATGTGACCCAAAGCAGCAAGCCACAGACTCTGAGAACTGAATTACATTGATAGACTATCAGCCAGGTCGCAGACTGGCCACTGACTGACATACACATAGAAGAGATTTCAAGAGCACTGCAAAGGCTTTAAAAATTAAATACACTTTGAAATCACACACCCACAGAAGGCTGTTTAAACTTGCATGCTGAATTCAATTGGGTCATGAGAGCCTGAAAAAATAAAAGCATCTACATTTTCAATAAGATTTAACAAAATTCAGAGTCTTTTAATATTAAAAAATGTCCAGGATACAACCCAAAAATTACTTGGTTTAAAAAAAAAAAAAAAAGAAAGGAAGAAAGAAAGAAAAGAAGGAAAATCTCAATTTACACCAACAGATGCCAATTCTATTTTTTTTAAAGGTTTTATTTATTTATTTGACAGACAGAGATCACAAGTAGACAGAGAGGCAGGCAGAGAGATGGGGGAAGCAGGCTCCCCACTGAGCAGAGAGCCCAACGCGGGGCTCAATCCCAGGACCCCGAGATCATGACCTGAGCCGAAGGCAGAGGCTTAACCCACTGAGCCACCCAGGCACCCCACAGATGCCAATTCTAAACTGACACAAATGTTAGAATTACCTTTAGAGACAAAGACTTCAACTAAGTATAAAAATATTACAATATTAAGGCCAAACACTCTTAAGAGAAACAAAGATAGAAAGTCTCAGCAAAGAAGTAACAGATATACCATAGAACCAAATGGAAATCTAGAAACCAAAAATAACTCAAATTCCAAAACTCATCGAATGAACTCAGTAGCAGAACGGAGATTACAGACTAATACTCCTTATCCTTTGCATATGGGTAAAAATCCTACACAAAATACTCACAAAAGAAATCCAGCAATATAAAAGTTTATACATCATGACCAAATATAAAAGTTTATACATCTACAACACTTCTAATACAGATTTCTTTTTTTTTAATACAGTTTTTCTCAGGAATTATTACTACCACCACAAAATCTGGACTAAAGAGTTCAAAATCCCTTTATACAGTAAGGTAAAGGGAGAAGTAAGAAAGTAGCTCCTGATGCTTATTTAGAACTACTAAAATTCAAACTTGGATGCTTTCTAACATAAATTGCATTCATTATTATTTATTAATATGCAATTAATCAAAAATAATGCTCTAATAACTAGAATTTTGGCTGCTTTCTAAAATAAATTTTATTCATTATTATCTATTAAGTATGCAATTAGTCAAATATAACACTGATAAACTAGAATTTTGAACAAACAAATGCTTTAAAATTCCAATAACTATGCATAAGCAGTAAATTATTCTTACTTGAATTTCTACTGCTGTGTAGTGCAGGGTTACTAAGTACATAATTACATAAGAGAGTCACCCTACTTCCAAAGGAGCCATTCCAGTGAATTGTGTAAATAATATGCTTTAAAAAAACATAACCTCCTCACATATGAATTTAGATTTACCCGATATGGAATGGCTGTGTACCTGGGAGACTAGAACATTGTCTTTAAAAGGCCTTCCTAATTATAAATTTACCAGAGAGACTAGAATGACCCAAAGCAAATTAATACATAGACTTCTTTTCATAACTTTCTATAAAAACACTGTCACTAGTCTGTTTCACTAAACAAAACAAAAGATCTTAAAAGTCTGGCCTGAGAGAACTCCAGAGTACAAGACTATTACAAAATTTTTCTAACACTGACATTCTGGTTTTCTTAATTACCAAATATTTGTGTTTTGTTTTTCTCTCATTTGTATCAATATAACAAATTCTAAATATTTGGTCTTTAGCTGATCTTACTGTGAGACTGCTGAACTTGAAAATAAGAACAATTTTGTTTTAAAAAATCACATAAAATATTCAACATTAGCAGGCAGCAGGGTACCATAATACCTAGATGCCACATGTTTTCTGTACTGAAAAAGTCATTTTTAATACCCATCTACAGGAAATCAACCAGTTGTAAACAAATTTATGCATACAGCCAGGTGGTATCTTTATTCTCCCCATAACAGAACAAAAAGTAAGGATGTTCACTTGGATTTTCTTTGCTACATTATTAAAAATCACCTTATGCTAAGTAAGGAGAATTCTTCTATTTTTGTAGTGCTCATTTACTCAGTAAGAGTAAAACTGCAATTACCTCAGATTAGGTTTTACAAATTCAATCTCCTATACCTGTAGTTAAAGACCTTTTAAATCATGCCACAAAGAAATTATATGGTTGCATTGGCATTCCACTGAATTAAATTCAAGTTAAATCTCATTGTAATAAACTCTTGAACTGTCCAAATTATTTTTTTGCCTTAGAATATACTATATTGGGGCCCCTGGGTGGCTCAGTGGGTTGAGCCTCTGCCTTCGGATCGGGTCATGATCTCAGGGTCCTGGGATCGAGTCCCGCATCGGGCTCTCTGCTCGGAAGCGGGGAGCCTGCTTCCCCCTCTGTCTCTCTACCTGCCTCTCTGCCTACTTGTCATCCCTCTCTCTCTCTGTCAAATAAATAAATAAAATCTTGGGGTTAACAACATTTTTTGATGATGTGGGGTTGGCCTATACACAAATTTCAAATGACTGCTGCACTCACTGTAAGAAATAGGCTTTATGTAGTTCTGAGAGACCGAAAGAAGGAAGAATAGGGGAGAGGAAAGGTAGGGAAAAGGAAAAGAAAGGGGGGAAAAAAGGACAGGAAAAAGCTTGGTTGTAAGTAGAGAAGATGAAGCAGTCTGCCATCTTGAAGAAAAGCATCTGTAACCACTTCCTTTCCAGTATCGATTTACGTATTTGTTCACAGGAGTTGCTACAACTCAACAGAGGCTGGCGCCATGTTAACAATCCACACAGTAAGTCAGGCTGGCTGCCCTAGGAGCGGTCAGAGCTCCTGTCCCTCTCTTCACTGGCAAAATGAGCAAAAGAAGCCAGAGAGTAAAATCCTTTGATTGCAAAGTCAGGGGAGATAAGACAAACCCTCACACTTCTAGATTATCCTCTCTACAGACATATTTGCTGCAACAATGAATTCAAAAGGAGAACTATCTGGAGTTTTCTTCTTAGCTGAGAGGGAAACTCTCCTCATGAAAAGGGTCCCCGGGTACCAAACAGTATTTCAACAACTGCAAACCAAGTATCCCAGCCCTCTTGGGTACTCCTTAATTTAACTTTCGTGTAGGAGTAGAGAAAAGAAAATTACTTGCTCATTAGACACAGAGTAAATGCCTACATAAATAAATGGAACCATATTACATCTGACTTCCTAGTCACCACAGACCAGCAGAGAAGAAACTTGTTTTCAGCAGTGTTTACACCACTGTTTGCAAATGACTGGCTGACTGGCAGCTACAATATATGAAAATAAAGAACCATTTCAAAGATCAAGTGTCATGTTCCCTGGTAAGTAACAAAAATGAACAGTATCTACCCTCCCCATTAGGTTTATGGAATTTAGCAGAAGAACAGGTTTATTGGCTATACAATTGCTTGATATGTTATGAGGACATTTTCTGTGATGGTGTGGTTATTATTTAGGTTAGCTCAGAAATTCTTCTCCTTTCTCTCAGGACATCAGTATTAAGAATTACATATTCACTAGAAGGATCCAAAATGAATATTTCTGAAGCAAGTGAAATGTGACAAGAAATTGTGAAATGGGGAGAGATGAATATACCTAATATTTTTTTTCTTCCAGGAAAATAAAGTACCTGATCTTACAATCCAATTTATCACAAGCCAAGATGCAAACTAGTAAATCTCAAATGCATAACCGGATGGTACTGCCCACTTTTAGACACCAATCTAAAAATCAGTGCACCAGATTTTAATGAAAAACATTTTTACATATTTACAAAGTAACCTTTATTTTATTTTTTTTAATTTTATTTATTTATTTGACAGAGAGAGATCACAAGTAGGCAGAGAAGCAGGCAGAGAAAGAGGAGGAAGCAGGCTCCCTAGCAGAGAGCAGAGACCCCGACGTGGGGCTCGATCCCAGGACTCTGAGATCATGACCTGAGCAGAAGGCAGAGGCTTTAACCCACTGTAACCTTTAAAAATATCTGTTCCGGGGCGCCTGGATGGCTCAGTGGGTTAAAGCCTCTGCCTTCGGCTCAGGTCATGATCCTAGGGTCCTGGGATCGAGCCCCGCATCGGGCTCTCTGCTCAGCAGGGAGCCTGCTTCCTCCTCTCTCTCTCTGCCTGCCTCTCTGCCTACTTGTGATCTCTGTCTGTCAAATAAATAAATAAAATATTTAAAAAAAAAATTAAAAAAAAAAATCTGTTCCATGGGATGCCTGGGTAGCTCAGTTGGTTAAGCGGCTGCCTTTGGCTCAGGTCACGACCCCAGTGTCCTGGGATCCAGTCTCCTTGCTCAGCAGGGAGCCTGCTTCTCCCTCTGCCTCTACCGCCACTCTGCCTGCCTGTGCTCACTCTCTCTGACAAATAAAGAAATAAAATCTTTAAATAAATAAATAAATAAATAAATAAATAAAAACATCTGTTCCAAGGTAAGTTAGGAGAAAGGGAGATTCAAATCCATGTGTTACCTCCCAGTAGTGCTACAGTATCTAGGCACAATAGGATACCAGCACTTATGGTCCATTTTCACTTTCAAACTCCTTTTAAGACATGTTAGTTAACATGTTGATGGAATCTTTTTTTTTTTTTTTAAGATTTTATTTATTTTATTTGACAGAGAGAGATCACAAGTAGGCAGAGAGGCAGGCAGAGACAGAGGGGGAAGCAGGCTCCCTGCTGAGCAGAGATCCCGATGCGGGTGGGGCTCAATCCCAGGACACTGAGATCATGACCCGAGCCAAAGGCACCGGCTTAATCCACTGAGCCACCCAGGCGCCCGTTGATGGAATCTTTGAAGGGTTTGCTGAGTATCTGAACCAGTTAATAGCTGAAGTTGTCTGATGTAAGTCATATGAGTCATATATGACCATTAAGTAACAGCAGAAAGGAATGAGTATTTTACATTTCAAAACAAACAAAAAACCCTCTTGCTCTCTCTTCCTTCCTGCCACCTTTTTCTGCTTTTTAAAAAGAGATTTCTTGGGGCGCCTGGGTGGCTCAGTTGGTTAAGCAGCTGCCTTCAGTTCGGGTCATGATTCCAGGGTTCTGGGATTGAGCCCTGGGTTGGGCTCCTTGCTCAGCAGGGAGCCTGCTTCTCTCTCTCCCTCTGCCTGCCACTCTGCTTACTTGTGCTATCTATCTTTCTGTCAAATAAATAAATACAATCTTTTAAAGAATAAAAATAAAAAGAGGTTTCTTGGAGGACCTGGGTGCTTCAGTCCATTAAGGATGTGCCTTCAGCTCGTGTCATGATTTCAGGGTACTGGGATTGAACCCTGCATGCCACCAGGCTCCCATTGAAACCTGCATGTAATCAGGCTCCCAGTTCAGCAGGAAGTCTGCTTCTCCCTCTCCCTCTGCCTCTCCCCCTGCCTCTCCCCCAGCTTGTGCTCTGTCCCTCAAAGGGATAAATAAAAGCTTGAAATAAATAAAATAAAATAAAATAAAATAAGAGGTTTCTTCCCTATGCCTATATGAAGGAACAGATTTTGGTTAGTCAGGCAAAATTGGGCAATGCTCAAAGTGAAGAGCTTATTTATGAATACTAATATTTAAGAAAATTAATATTAATATTTGGATTGTGACTGAAAATAGTCAATAGATTACTTATGGTTAGTCAATATTATCTCTCATAAGTGACTTATGTTCATGCCACAACGCAAGAACATTAAATACAAAAACCTCTACAAAAGGGCAGAGGGTAATGGCATTAGTGTATTCAGGCTCCAGCAGTATTTGACCATTTGCAATTAAATGCAGACCAAAACATATGAATTTCAACACCCCAGTTTTGAGATAAGCCCCTCAGTTTTACAGGTATTTATAGCACGTGTCCAGTCTTGCAGAACTCCATCTTCTTCCACCTCATTTGTAACATAAACTGCTCTTAAACCACTTCAATACATTGTTACTGAGATACTTCTTTTACACAGTACCTACCAAGCAGCAGATCGATACTCTAATACAGAGATGCCGATTCCATTACCACAAGAACCTGAGCGAGCAGCCAGATGCTGAACAAAGAGCACGGCTTTCCTCAGGTTTATTCCTAACATGTCTCCACTCCACCAGGATGAAATATTTTGCCATGGTGGGCAACTAGAAGTTAGGAAAGAAATAATGGCCTTTAAAGGAACAATTAAGAGGCTCTGATTACAGAGAAAGTTTGAAAGATAAAGCTAAAATAAATTTCTCCACACCTACAGGATGCTTATCATTTATCATCAAACCATCTGTTCATCTACAATCATAATGCTGCACTTGATGCTTTACAAACTGCCAGGATTAGGTGTTTATGTTACAGTTCAACACAAGACTAAAATGCTATGGAAAGGGGTTATGGAAAAGAATGGAAATAAAGCACTGGGTGAGAAATGGGGAGGAAGGAAATAGGAGAAGAGGAAAACACTCTACTGTTCAAAGCCATTTCAGTAACAGAATTTTGACTTCAACTTCTTTCTAAATCTGCTATCAAAAAAATCTTTAATCATAAACTTTTCATATAGTTATTACATTTATCTTCCTTCATACCATCATTATGAGCCAAGGCAATAAAACAGTCGAAATATGATTAGATAGGACAGGTATCTGTCTACATACAGTGGTACTAGCAACTTGTGGCACCAGAGGGATTTAACTTTTGTCCAAAACCAATTCTCGCTGTCTTTTCTTGCGCTATTTACTTCCAACGGGCTAATGCTGCAATACATCCTTTCTAGACCAGCTTTAATCATTTTCACAACTATGGTTGCTATGACAACAGGATGCAGCTTATCTGTGCTGTTTTCATTTTCCCCATTTGAGTTGCCATAACAACACAATTATTCTGCCTTTTCTCCAATATGTGACAACTTTATTTTAGGATTGTAATCTTAAGGACACTAGATTTTCCCATGAAGAAAGTAAATAACATAATTTATAAGAATTTTATTTAAATAATACCCAATTTAAAAATCTTTTAAGGGAAGAGTTATTTTGATAGGGACTTTCATCATACAAAAACAAAACATTAAAAACCTTGGTATCTGCTGAAATCTAAAGACTGACATTAGTAGTGACTGATTGGTGTACACACTTCCACAAAAAAAAACAGCAAAACCATCATGATTATGAGCTTAGGAAAGTGTCCATTAATACCTGTCCCAAGGTTGGGGCGCCTGGGTGGCTCAGTAGGTTAAAGCCTCTGCCTTTGGCTCAGGTCATGATCCCAGGGTCCTGGGATGGAGCCCTGTATCAGGCTCTCTGCTCAGCAGGGAGCCTGCTTCCTCCTCTCTCTCTGCTGGCCTCTCTGCCTACTTGTGATCTCTCTCTGTCAAATAAATAAATTAAATCTTTAAAAAAAAAATACCTGTCCCAAGGAGAACAATCAAGAATGAATATAGTTCTACAGCACATATTGCTGTGGTAATCCAACATCACTTATTCTGAATACAACAGCATAGAGTAGCAGACTTTGTACTATAAAAACTACACTTAAAAATCTTGACCTTTTATCGGAAGTTTTCCATGATAATAGAATCCTGCAGAAGTTTACACAGTTCAAATTCTTTTATAGTATAAATCGAGTATTTATAAAAACTCACATTCATACAAAAGATCAAAGAAAAGCATATATTTATTCTAAACCAACAGTATAAAATTTTAAAAGTATTTTGGCTACTGGGCCACCATCTCCATTATTAGGACCATCATACTGGGACATGAAAGTGTGTTTGTTTTTTTAAGATTTTGTTTATTTATTTGACAGACAGAGATCACAAGTAGGCAGAGAACCAGGCAGAGAGAGGAGGAAGGGAAGCAGGCTTCCTGCTGAGCAGAGAGCCCTATGCCATGCAGGGCGATGAGGGGCTCATTCCCAGGACCCTGAGATTATGACCTGAGCCGAAGGCAGCTGCTTAACCCACTGAGCCACCTAGGCACCCCATGAATGTGTGTTTTTAAAAAACTCAATTTTTGTACCAGTATCTGCTATAACAGGACTCTGTACATGCAAAAGGCCATGTTAATTTAATAGCTTATATCACTAAGTTCAGCTCTTTGATCAGCTGACAAAGATACAGTAAAAATTTCTCCCACAGCATAAATATCCATGAATATATATACATGTATATTGCTTACAAACAAAACATGGAAATATTACTATTTAAGGAGAAAATATGCAAATGTCACTAAATTCCCCTTTGGTTCCCTATAGGCATATAAAAGATTATTTATAATATTATAATTTTTTACAGGATAGAACTATTTTTCACATATTAATGTAACAAGACACATTTTAATGTAATCACAGCTGAGATAACTTAACTTTATAGTTTGCAATGCTCTGAAAAATATGATTTACTTAACCAAACCTGAAGACTGAAAGAAAACTTAGCCTTTCATGGGACAATCATTTTCTTAAGTTCATTTTTCAAAGAAAAAAATCCATTCATTATCCAAACTCTGAAATAACGATTTAACAATTTGGTTTTTAGTCACTAAGAGCAAAAATGACTGGCTCAAGAGTTTTCCTTTAGAATCCTCTCCACCTTGGAAAATGAGTTACTCCAAGACAACGATAATGAAAATAAAGCCACTGGAGCAATAGGGAGGTTACAGGAGAGGCTGAGGGAGGGGTAGCAATAGCACAGAAGGTGCTGAAAAAAGGAGAGGCTAGCACAAAATAGAGTCCAATCCTAGGCAAACTGGCTAGACCCTCATATGAAAATTAAACCAGCAAACTGGGCTAAAATCATGTATGCAACCCCATTTCTCTCCAACCTTGCTTTCTTCTTTCCTTACTTTATCGGTAGGGAACATCAAGAAAATTGTCCTTTGTAAAGCCACACTCCCCTAAGGAAGCACTACCTTGCAATGACGTCTAAATTAGCTGAAGCCAGTAGGTCACAGGCTGTAAGCAAGATGACATAATTTTATTATACCGCAATAATGTGAATTTAGGTGCTAATTCTGTTCAAATCATGTATCTCAAAACTGGATTTTTGTGATGCATTCTGACAGGATCAGTGAATTATTTGTGCACATGTGGCCTGGCATTCTTGGTAAAAGCTATGACTCATCCAAATATCCCTTAAAAGAAAACCTCTGGCTTCACCTCCAGGGCAGTGTGCTGTGAGCTGACACGCATGTAGATCTGTACTCCTGCTGTTACACCTGCTGGAACTCACTGGTGGAATTGCTATTCCTGCCCTGATCCGACATGTCTAGCCATGTACTCCAGAGGGACTTAAAGGCTACAGGGACAAGCCCTACCACCCTTCTCAGGAATGTGTTATACCCTGTCAAAAGTGCTAAGAATTTTAACCCCTACTCTGTCTGGACTAGGCCCTTCCTTATTTCTACTCTCTGCTCCTTAGGTAAACGGGAATTTGCTTTGTTTTACTCATAACCTAAGTCTATGGTCTCTGTTTTGTGGAGAGAAGGTTAGAACAACCTGCTTTTAGCTTTACCTTTGATACTAGATAATTGAGTCTAAATTTAAACAGACAAAAGCTCTTATCTCAGGAATAATCTAGTGTCTCTTATTAGAAGCAAAGTGGAATCCACAATCCAGGCCAGGTGTCTGCTACAAAAAGTACAAAAGCATAAGAATTTCATATATATGTAAGAGATATATATGTACTCCCATGCTCCAAGTTACAATGCACTGATCTCTAAAGTTCTTCCAAATAGGACTGAGATGAAAATACCTCCCTTTATCCAGCTAAACAATGTCCACATTCCAGAAAATCTTCTGTTACTAAAGCCTTGGAATGAAGGAAGACCTAGGTACAAATTTCTATGGATACAGTTAGTCTTAGAAGGACATACTATACAGTGTAAGAAGTCTGCATTACACTGGTGATGCTCGTTCTAAGGATTAGTTTTCTCATTCAAATGCCTTTCACTGATGTATGAAATCTGAAGAGAATGTGAGAAAAGACAAAGAACTCAATACTATCACAAATCAGGTCAGTTGTGTTAGGCCAGTAGTTCTCCAAAGTGAGGTGAGCACATGCCAGGGGGTAGGCAAGATGAGATCCTTTGGGATGCAGAGCGGTTAGAGTAGACTTTTATTCAAATTAATTTAGTTTAAGAAAGAAATTAATGTTTTCTGATTTTTATAATATAGATTGACACTGACTCCCTCATTTGATCTGATGTTAGATGGTCAAATGTCACTGTGAATCAAGCGATCCAAAGGAAGACTGGGAGTCCATAACACAAAGGAGTTGGCAAAAGTGCCCTCCAACCCCCATTCATTCTCTTTTAGCATACTGCAAAAAACTGTAGTGTGCTCAGGATCTAAGAACATAATCTAATTTTAAATAAACTGTCAAGTAATGCTTCTCTAATTAATTGCAAAAGGCTTTAAAAAAAAAAGATTTTATTTATTTGATAAACGGAGATCACAGAGAAGCAGGCAGAGAGAAAGGAGGAAGCAGGCTCCCTGCTGAGCAGAAAGCCCTATGCAGGGCTCAATGCGGGGCTGGATCCCAGGAGCCTGGGATCATGACCTGAGCTGAAGGCAGAGGCTTTAACCCACTGAGCCACCCAGGCACCCCACGCAAAAGCCTTTCATTAGCCACTTTACAAGGTAAAAATTCTATATTAGCCATACATGAAAATAATCAGTCAAAGACAGTATCAAAGCAACCACCTAAAATATGAATTTATGTATGTTATTTATATGCATGTATATACATTATTCATAATTTATATTCATAAAGTATATATATAATGTATATACCCTGCCGTAAGTGTATATACTGTGCCTTGATAGAGTAGCTAATGATAGTAATGCATGCATACAATTTGCAATTTGTAACTTAACAAACCAAATAAAAATACTTAGGATGGGTATTCAAAATTGTTTTCTGGTTAGGAGGCCCTTGGTCTAGATAGTAAGTTACTTGGATTTATTTATTGTTAATTGAGATATAACTGACATAAAAACACTGTGTAAGTTTATGGTCTATAGAATTTTTTTTTAAAGATTTTATATATTTATGGGGCACCTGGGTGGCTCAGTGGGTTAAGCCACTGCCTTCGGCTCAGGTCATGATCTCAGGGTCCTGGGATCGAGTCCCGCATCGGGCGCTCTGCTCAGCTGGGAGCCTGCTTCCCTCTCTCTCTCTGCCTGCCTCTCCATCTACTTGTGATCTCTGTCAAATGAATAAATAAAATCTTTAAAAAAAAAAAAAAAAAAAAAGATTTTATATATTTATTTAACAGAGAAAGAGATCACAAGTAGGCAGAGCAGCAGGCAGAAAGAGAGGGAAGCAGGCTCCCTGCTGAGCAGAGAGCCCGATGCGGGGCTTGATCCCAGGATGCCAAGATCATGACCTGAGCCAAAGGCAGAGGCTTAACCCACTGAGCCACCCAGGTGCCCCAAGGTCTACAAAATATTGATGAGACCTTTTTTATTGCAATGATTGTCAATGTAGTGTTACCTAACACCTCTAGCTCATCATATAACTATCAATTCTCACATAATTATCATTTCTTCTAGTGGCAAGAACAAGAAAGATCACTTGGATTTATTTTCAAAAGAATTTAGCAAATTAAAGCAAATGCTCATCTTGCCATGTTTAAAGAGTCCCTGAATCAGCTCCACTTGGTGAACAAGAAATAGTACTTTGTGATGCCAGAATTAGGAGGGCTGAAATCATACTAAGAAAGAAAGGTAATTTTCGATTTGGTATTTATTAGTCAAAACAACAGACCCAGGGACAATTATATGTAGACAATACTAGTTTCAAATGGAATTATAAATTCCATTTGCTAATAAATTACGTATCTAGTTCCAAAGACTAGATGTTCCAAATGATTAGATAGTCTCTAGTTCCAAAGGGTAGTCTCTTTATACATTCCAAAATAATAAATTTCAAAAAAATAGCTCTCCTACTTGAATATACTTCTAATCTATAAAAATATGTTCCAAGGGCTTCAAACTGCATGATTTTCCAAACCTAACCTAACTCAAGTTCTATAACATTTTTATCATGGCAGGAGCTCTACTTGCCATATATGATAAATAGTAACTTCTACAAGTTCTTTTTTGTTTTGTTTTGAAGATTTTATTTACATGAGAAGAGAGGGCATGCAAGCAAGAGAGTATCAGCAGGGGATAGCAGCAGAGAGACAGGGAGAAGCAGACTCCCCACTGAGCAGGTAGCCAATGCTGGGCTCAATCTTAGAACCGGGAGATTAACCAACTGAGACACCCAGGCACCCCCAAAAGCTGTTAAAAATATAAATCAAAGGGATGCCTGGGCAGCTCAGTCGGCTAATCATCTGCCTTCAGCTTAGGTCATGATCCCAGGGTGCTGGGATCGAGTCCTGCATCAGGCTCCTTGCTCAGCAGGGAGCCTGCTTCTCTCTCTGCCTCTGCCTGCAACTCTGTTTGTGCTCGCTCTCTCACTCTCTCTCTCTGACAAATAAATAAAATCTTTAAAAAAATAAAATAAAATATAAATCAGATTGTATGCCATATCAAGAAATGCTGGTTATATAAAAGAAAGAACAAGAACCACATAATACTCTCAATAGATGCTGAAAAAGTATTTGACAAAGTACAGCACCCTTTCTTGATCAAAACTCTTCAAAGTGTAGGGATAGAGGGTACATACCTCAATATCATCAAAGCCATCTATGAAAAACCCACAGTGAGTATCATTCTCAATGGAGAAAAAATGAGAGCTTTTCTGCTAAGGTCAGGAACACTTCAGGGATGTCCATTATCACCACTGCTATTCAACATAGTACTAGAAGCCCTAGCCTCAGCAATCAGACAACAAAAAGAAATTAAAGGCATCCAAATCGGCAAAGAAGTCAAACCATCACTCTTTGCAGATGATATGATCTTTATGTGGAAAACCCAAAGACTCCACTCCAAATCTGCTCGAACTTGTACAGGAATTCAGTAAAGTGTCAGGATATAAAATCAATGCACAGAAATCAGTTGCATTTCTATTCTATACATCAACAACAAGACAGAAGAAAGAGAAATTAGGGAGTCAATCCCATTTACAATTGCACCCAAAACCGTAAGATACCTAGGAATAAACCTAACCAAAGAGGCAAAGAATCTGTACTCAGAAAGCTATAATGTACTCATGAAATAAATTGAGGAAGACACAAAGAAATGGAAAAATGTTCCATCCTCATGGACTGGAAGAACAAATATTGTGAAAATGTCTATGCTACCTAAAGCGATCTACATGTTTAATGCAATCCCTATCAAAATACCATTCATTTTTTTCAAAGAAATGGAACAAATAATCCTAAAATTTATATGGAACCAGAAAAGACCTCGAATAGCCAGAGGAATATTGAAAAAGAAAGCCAAAGTTGGTGGCATCACAATTCCAGACTTCAAGCTCTATTATAAATATAGCTGTCATCATAAAGACAGTATGGTACTGGCACAAAAAGAGACATATAGATCAATGGAACAGAATAGAGAGCCCAGAAATAGACCCTCAACTCTATGGTCAACCAATCTTCAACAAAGCAGGAAAGAATGTCCAATGGAAAAAAGACCATCTCCTCAACAAATGGTGTTGGGAAAATTGGACAGCCACGTGCAGAAAAATGAAACTGGACCATTTCCTAACACCGCACACAAAAATAGACTCCAAATGGATGAAAGACCTCAGTGTGAGAAAGGAATCCATCAAAATCCTTGAGGAGAACACAGGCAGCAACTTCTTCGACCTCAGTGACAGCAACTTCTTCCTAGAAACATCACCAAAGGCAAGGAAAGCAAAGGCAAAAATGAACTATTAGGACTTCATCAAGATCCAAAGCTTTTGCATAGCAAAGGAAACAGTCAACAAAACCAAAAGACAACTGACAGAATGGGAGAAGATATTTGTAAAACACGACTTATCAGATAAAGGGCTAGTATCCAAAATCTATAAAGAACTTATCAAGCTCAACACCCAAAGAACAAATAATCCAATCAAGAAATGGACAGAAAACATGAACAGACATTTCCGCAAAGACATCCAGATGCCAACAGACACATGAAAAAGTACTCCACATCACTCGGCATCAGAGAAATACAAATCAAACCACAATGAGATACCTACCACCACACACCAGTCAGAATGGCTAAAATTAACAAGTCAGGAAACAACAGATGCTGGCAAGGATGTGGAGAAAAAAAAGAAAAAAAAAAAAAGAAAAACGGGAACCCTCCTACACTGTTGGTGGGAATGCAAGCTGGTGTAGCCACTCTGGAAAACAGCATGGAGGTTCCTCAAAAAGTTGAAAATGGAGCTACTCTATGACCCAGCAATCACACTACTGGGTATTTACCCTAAAGATACAAATGTAGTGATCTGAAGGGGCACGTGCACCCGAATGTTTATAGCAGCAATGTCCACAATAGCCAAACTATGGAAAGAACCTAGATGTCCATTCACAGACAAATGGATAAAGATGTGGTATATATATACAATGGAAAACTATGCAGCCCTCAAAAGAAATGAAATTTTGCCATTGGCAATGACATGGATGGAACTAGAGGATATTATGCTGAGCAAAATAAGTCAATCAGAGAAAAACCATTATCATATGATCTCCCTCATATGAGGAATTTGAGAGGCAAAGTGGGGTGCTTGGGGGGTACGGAAGGAAAAAAATGAAACAAGATGGGATCGGGAAGGAGACAAACCATAAGAGACCCTTAATCTCACAAAACAAACTGAGGGTTGTGGGGGGGTTGTGGAGAGGGTGGTTGGGTTATGGACATTGGGGAGGGTGAGTGCTGTGAAGTGTGAAAGCCTGATGATTCACAGACCTATACCCCTGGGGCAAATAATACATTATATGTTAATTTAAAAAAAAGAAAGAAATGCTGGTTAGTTTCAGAAAAAGTTCTTCAGGCAAAATGACCATAAAAACTTTAATAATGAAGGGATGTCTGGCCACCAACATCAAAACTGAAACAATAATATTAAGATATTTACAATATAAATAGTTTTCATGAGGTAGGATGGGTTATTTATCATTACCCCCACTTTACATGATGAGAAATATGGAAAGTAAATGATCTCATAAATGTTTATGTGCGCTCATCATGTCCCATGCACTGAGATACACTGGAGAGCAAAACAAATAAAACTTTACTCTCTTGGAGGTGTTTTTTTTTTTTTTTTTAAAGATTTTATTTATTTGAAAGAGAGAGAGCACAAGCATAGGGAGCGGCAGAGGAAGAGAAGCACACTCCTCTTCTGAGCAGAGAGCCTGATGTGGGACTCAATCCCAAAATCCTGGGATAATGACCTGAGCTAAAGGGAGACATTCAACCAAATGAGCCACCCAGGTATCCTGAGAATATGCTAATATTTATTAAGCCTTATGTTTGGGGAAAGGCCAGAGTAACCAGAATAGTGAAAGAGGTAGGAAGGAAAGGACCAGATCTGCCTGGCAGAACAAAAGTCAAAGTCTTACCCTGTGTGGCCTAAGTGCAAAGGAAAGACAAAGAAAAGTTTTACATTTAGATTTCTGGAAGATCACTATGACTCCTTATGGAAATGGGACTTAATGACTGTAATAGTTAGAAAAGTATTATAAAGCCATGGGTGCCTGGCTGGCTCACTCAGTAGAGCATTCGATTCCTGATCTCGGGGTTGAGTTTGAGCCCCATGTTGGGTACAGGGACTACTTAAAAATAAAATCATTTTTTAAAAAAAGCAGTAATAATCTATAAAGTTGATGGTAGTAGCTGCAGAGAGAAGTGGAAGCTTTTGAGATATATTTTGGAAGTAAAACAGATAAAATGTAATGAGGGATTAAATAGTAGAGAAAGGGAAAATGAGGAGTGAAAGATGATCCCAAGTTCAGGGCTTCAGTAACTGGGTAAATGGTGATAAATGGACTAGCAAAAAAAAAAAAAGAAAAAAAGAAGATTTCTATTTTTTTATATATAAAGTTTGAAATCACTATGCAACATTCAAGTGGATAGTAAGTTAAATATATAAACCTAGGGAGTCAGTGTAAAAATGAACTGGTGATCACCGGCACACTAGGAGTCATCAGCACAAATGGTATAGTAGTCCCCCCGCTTAGAAACGGTGAAAACATTCCAAGACCTTCAGTGCATGCTTGAAACCCTATCTATACTAACCTTTCACCTATACACACACACCTTTGATAAAGTTTCATTTATAAATTAGGCATAGAAGTTAACAATAACTAATAATAAAATAGAACAATTACAACAATACACTATAATAATAGTTGTATGACTGTTCTTTCAAAATATCTTCTTGTACTGTACTCACCCTTCTTGTGATGATATAAATTGACAAAATGGGTATGTGATGAGATGAAGTGAGGTGAATAATGTAGGTGTTATGAGGTACTGCTGGGCTACCACTGACCTTCTGATAGTATATCAGATAGTATGTCAAACTTCTGACTTCCACAGGTAACTGAAACTGTGGAAAGCCAAGGAAACAAATAAAATCACCCAGGAAGAAACTGTGACAGGAAAGAGAAGAGGGCCCAGGACTAAAGGTTAAGAAACTCTAGTATACAGATTTATCTAAGAGCCAAACACTTATTAAATGATCTAACTCAACAAACAAAATGCTTTTTCATTAAATCCCATTGCTATTAACATTGAAAAAAAAAAAGCCATTTTCCCTAGCCAAAGGACCTCAAAATTTAGTATTTAACCCATTGTACGTGTCTTCTAGGTGAGTCCTAGAAAAACTACTTATCTACTTACAAAATTTAACAAAATAATAAGACATGAGAAAAAGTGGTGGCCTCTGAGGAGGGAATGTGAATGAGAAGATGGGTAAGAAAGGTTTGTTGCTATATATCCTTTCTACTTTTTGAATTCTGTACTGTATTGTATGTACTGTATTGCATGTTTATCCAAAAATAAATTTTTTTTAAGTTTTTTTTTTTTTAAGATTTTTTTTAAATTTATTTATCAGAGAGAGGGGGAAGGAGAGAGCGAGCACAGGCAGACAGAATGGCAGGCAGAGGCAGAGGGAGAAGCAGGCTCCCCGCTGAGCAAGGAGCCCGATGTGGGACTCGATCCCAGGACGCTGGGATCATGACCTGAGCCGAAGGCAGCTGCTTAACCAACTGAGCCACCCAGGCGTCCCCAAAAATAAAATTTTTAAAAGATTTTATTTATTTATTTGAGAGAGAGACAGTGAGAGAGAGCATGAGAGGGGTAAAAGTCAGAGGGAGAAGCAGACTCTCTATGGAGCAGGGAGCCTGATGTGGGACTTGATCCCAGGACTCTGGGATCAAGACCTGAGCTGAAGGCAGTCACTTAACCAACTGAGCCACCCAGGTGCCCCCCAAAATAAATATTTTTAAAATAACTCCATATTTTGGCTTCCATCAATAATTAACTCAAATCCCAGTGTGTTTATTACTATTTGCCTTTATGCTGTTGTGGCTAAACTTTGTCATGTTATCTGTAAAATATTTATGTAAGTATAAAAAGCCACGAATAGCCAAGACTCTTGGAGAAACAGAAGGAATGAGAACTTAACTACCATATTTTCATGGCTTATTATAAAGCTACATGAATAAGGCTCTATGGTACTGACACGGGGATAAATAGATAAAGACAACAACAGAACAGAATAATGAGTCCACAAACAAATCAATGCATGTAAGGACACGAATTATGATGGAGGTAGAACTGCAGATCAATGCAGAAAATAAATTCTTTCAATACATCATGCTGGGGGTGCTTTGGAAATGCTTATGGAAAAAAATAAAATGGAATCCCTTCCTCACATCAAAGACAAAAATCAATTCTAAAGAGACTAAAGTTCTAAATATACAAGGCAAAACTATAAAGATTCTAGTAGAAAATATGAGATTATGCTCATGACTGTAGAAAAGGTTTTGTTAAGTCAAAGAAGCACTAAGACAGGCACACATACACACACTCTTCAATTCACATATAAATCACAAGCACATCCAGTGGAAGAAATACAAACAAGCAGAACAAGTCAAAAGAGCACCAGCTAGATTTGGAATAGAGAAATGAGGACTCTAATCCAGGCTATCATCCACTATTAACTTGGGGCAAGTTACATGACCTCTTTGAGTCTCGGTTTGCTAGTTTTTTAAAAGGAAGGAGCCATACTTTATGATCCAAACAAGGTTTTTGCCCAAAGTGATCTAAAATGATCACGAACCACAGCTTCTTGAATGAGCTAACAAGGTGGACAGCATTCCCAATGTTGATACCTTAAGAGAATGAAGAAAAAAAAAATGATAAATGTTTTCCAGTCCTCTCAGGACCACAGTATATAAATAACTGAACATGCTGACAGTGTTTAAGGTTGACCTTGATGGAAAAGTGTATTCCATATGCTCTTAGATATAAAGTGCACTACTGGGATAAACGGCCCTTGCTGTGCATTTGCTTGGTCATACTGTATTTCTTTAATAAAACTGATAAAAATAGAAAGATCCTGGAAATATCAGTAGGCTAGCAATCAAAGGCTTTAAGTGTGTCTCTCCATATACCCCTGACAAGTAAAATTCCATCATCACAGACAGGAATAAATTATGGCTGCTTGCCTGGGTGGCTAGGGGAATGAGAAAATTAAGGACAGGACGTTCCTGTAGGATTTTTGATAACTACCAGCCAAGTCATTTCTCTACCATTTTTCCTAACACTACCAAATAACATATTCAACATTTCATTAGCTTCTCAAAATGACATTTTATGATAAAGCTCAGATCTGACAGTCATACGCTTATTAAAACAGTCAAAACTAGTTATATTGAAATAATTATCAACTACAAAAGGTTTTTCATTAAAATACATTATGTAATAACATTAAAATAAAGCTCAATCAGGGAGCCTTAATTGAGGATCCAGAAACAGGATTCCTCAATCCCTGCATCTCTTAAAATTGTGTACAGAACATATGTGCGTGCGCAAGTCTGGGGTGAGTATCTCACAATGTACAGAAGATTTTTTGTGAGGTCCATGAATAAAAAAAGGTTATGAAACCTTTAATTAGGTGATTATTTCAGACTCTTAAAGACTATGACCCCACACAAAAGTGGTGACATTTTAGTTAAGGCAAATAACTGACCCACTTATTAAGGAAATAGAACTTTGTTTCCTTCTGATTCACTGCTCTTTTTCTCTTAATCCAAGTACAACAAAAATCAGTCTTACTTTAAAATAAATTTTTTAGGATGCCTGGGTGGCTCAGTTGGTTAGGTGACTGCCTTCAGCTCAGGTCTTGATCCCAGAGTCCTGGGATCGAATCCCACATCAGGCTCCCTGCTCCATGGAGAGTCTGCTTCTCCCTCTGACTTTTACCCCTCTCATGCTCTCTCTCACTGTCTCTCTGTCAAATAAATAAATAAAATCTTTAAAAAAAAAAAAAAAAGAAGAGAGAGAGAGAGAGAGACAGAGAGAAAAATAAAATAAAATATATTTTTTAAAAAACTAAATTAAATTTTTAAAAATAAAAATAAAAAAATCTGGGGGCACCTGGCTGGCTCAGTAGGAAGAGCATGCAACTCTTATCTCTGGATCGTGAGCTCAAGCGCCACGTTTGGTGTGGAGTCTACTCAAAAAAAAAAAACACAAAGAAAGTACATGAAAATTAAAAAATTTAAAACTTCATGGCTTCAATTAAACAATTAAAAATTCAGTTTAATAATATCTTATTCCAAAATCTTCAGTTTATTTCCTTACTTTTCAGCCTCTCTAAACACTCAAATTTTAACTACAATATATTCCATTTTTCAGTAAGAAAGATAATCTATTCTTTGATCTTTTCCACCAAGCATCACTCTTTCTGGGTCCTGAGTAGATTTTTTACATTAATTGAAAACAAGATCTCACTCTTTCCTACTGCTTTACATAGTTAATCGAAACTGTTAGTCCAAATTCATCAATCCTTGAGCCCTTGAAAAAAGCTATTAGTCAAATCCTAGTCTGGCCAAAATATGGTGACTGATTCCCGCTATCACTTCATAAATACATACTTAAAAAAACACACACACAAAACTAACTAATGAGAACTATAATTTACCGCCAACTACTCATAAGAAATTATAGCTCTGCTGACTGGCAAGTAATTTGCAAAAGCAGATCAGTTTGGCTGCATAAAATAAATATCCACCTGCACGTACTAGCACTAATCAGGGTGTGAAATTAAACTTTTTATTCAGAAGGAAATAACTGCTTCAAAGCTGGGATTTAGTCTGGGAAGCAAATATTAAGGTCATCCTTTTCTCTCTGATGTTTATAGTAAGTATTTCTTATGTGGGAAGCAAGGGAGGAGAGCTGACTGACCAAATTCTGTACAAGCAAAAAATATCTCTATGACATAACAAATATTCCACTTGCTTTACTAATTACATAGATTTAACAGAACCAAATTGCTGAAATGCATGTAGAGATCACCTAAGAAATGAAAGCCCAAACAGACCACTACAGACATCTAATTCAGTCAAAAACTAAAGGATCAGTGTCTCATTAGTGAAATAAAGAAAACTCAACAAATATAAATGCCGCAGTAAGTTTTTAAAAAGTCTTTAGCCATTTTCATTATAACAAGGTCAATTCAGGATTAGCCAGGTTAATGAGATCCTATTCAATGATAGCAGCAGCCAATTATAGCCAATAGAAGCCAATTCCCACAATTTTCCCAACATTTATCAAAATTAACTAATACAGAGTGCCTGGGTGGCTCAGTTCGTTAAATGTATGCCTTTGGCTTAGGTCATGATCCCAGGATCCTTGGATTGAGTTCCACATCGGGTTCCCTGCTCAGCATGGAGTCCGCTTCTCCCTCTGCCCCTCCCCCTAACTGTGTTCTCTCTCTCTCTTGCAAATAAAATCTTTTTTAAAAAAGTAACTAATATGGGGCACCTGGGTGGCTCAGTGGGTTAAATTCTCTGCCTTTGTCCCAGGTCATGATCCCAGGGTCCTCTACTCAGCAGGGAGCCTGCTTCTCTTCCCCTCTCTCTGTGTCTGCCTTTCTGCCTACTTGTGATCTCTGTATGTCAAATAAATAAATAAAATCTTTTTTAAAAAAAATTAACTAATACAAATAACATATTCAACATTTGTCCTCCTGAAACCAATATGTAGACTAACTAGAATTTATATATTTTTTAAAGATTTTATTTATTTATTTGACAGACAGAGATCACAAGTAGGCAGAGAAGCAGGCAGAGAGAGAGGAGGAAGCAGGCTCTCGGAGCAGAGAGCCCGATGCGGGGCTCGATCCCAGGACCCTGGGACCACAACCCAAGCCAAAGGCAGAGGCTTAGCCCACTAAGCCACCCAGACACCCCGACTAACTAGAATTTAAATAGAAACTTGAAACAAAGAAATTAACTAATACAAACTTCAACTAATTCCACACTACTCTCAAGTCTACCAGAAAAACACAACAAACAGAAAAGAGCCCAATCTATCACGAGCAAATGCTGGCTTGATTGGCCTATACATGCCACCATGGTACTCAACCTGAGGCTGCACAACCAGCAGCAGCATCTGAAAACTAGAAATGCACATTTTCAGGCCCTAAAGGCCTACTGAATAGAAAATACAAACCTTCCAGGAAATTCTGATGCAGTTTTTACTACCATAAGCCCTTAAAAACTAAACCTAATTCTTTTTACAGTTTTAGACTTTTCCATTAAAGATAAGAATTATAAAACATGTAACTTGCAAATTGGAATGTAAAATGTACATTTTAATTAGTCTAAAATCAAAAACAAAAATAAAGTAAAAATGACAAAGTCTACACAATATCTTCCCCAAAAATGAAACAGTCACCACTTCAGTCACGCATAAAGAAAAAATGATTTGGAACAGCATAAAATTAAATGGCCTAGGGGCGCCTGTGGGTGGCTCAGTGGGTTAAAGCCTCTGCCTTCGGCTCAGGTCATGATCTCAGGGTCCTGGGATCGAGCCTCACATTGGGCTCTCTGCTCAGCAGGGAGCCTGCTTCCTCCTCTCTCTTTCTGCCTGCCTCTCTGCCTACTTGTGATCTTTGTCAAATAAATAGATAAAATCTTTAAAAATAAATAAATAAATAAATAAATAAATAAAGGCCTAATTTTACAACTACCACAGAATCATCATCACTAACGGATGCTAAACTATTGGGAGAAACAATGCTGGGAAATCAGGATATCTACAGTTTCTAAATTTCACTCCACAACACACTTATTAATTACACATATACCTTAACAAAGAAAAATTTGGTAAATACAACCTTAATAAAATGATCAAACTTAGTTTCACCAATAAAAGAATAAACTGACATGATGAACCTTCTCATGGAATGCACTGAGAAAGAAATCACAACATGTAATCCTACCAAAAAAATTTTTAACCTGAATCTAATCATGAAGAAATAATCAGACAAATTCAAATGAGAGACCTTCTGTAAAACTAGCCTGGACTCTTCAAAAATGTCAATAACATGAAAAAAAATTAGGGAACTGTTGTAAATTAAAGATTATTTATTTATTTATTTGTCATTGATAGAGGGAGAGAGAGCGAGCAAGCACAGGCAGACAGAGAGGCAGGCAGAGGCAGAGGGAGAAGCAGGCTCCCTGCCGAGCAAGGAGCCCGATGTGGGACTCGATCCCAGGACGCTGGGATCATGACCTGAGCCGAAGGCAGCCGCTTAACCAACTGAGCCACCCAGGCGTCCCGGGAACTGTTGTAAATTAAAGGAAACTAAAGAGACGTAACTATATATAACGTGATTGAATACCACAAAAAAAAAGAGAAAGTTTAGAAGCAGCAGCTATGAAGGACATTACTGCGGCAAGTAGGGAAATATGAATATGAACCATATATTTAATAATAAAATGTTATAACTGTTAAATTTCCTGAGTGAGATCTTGCACTATGGTTATGAAAGACGGTGCTCTTATACTTAGGAAATACATATGGAAGATGAAATATCAAAATGTTTGCAACTCTCAAATGATATAATAAAAAAGTATACTATATAGAGAGAAAAAATGCAATATGGCAAAAAGTTAACAACTGGCCAATCCAGGTGAAGAGTATATGAGTGATGATTATGCTTTTCTCACTATTTTTCTATAGATTTGAAAAAAGATTGATATCATCCTTATCCCTCTTCAAAGCCATATTCCTCCAACAGTATGATCTTAAGGAAGTAACTTAACCTCTCTAGGCCTCAGTTTCCACATTTGTAAATCAGGGATAATAACAATACATACCTAATAAGGTGAGAAGATCAAATGAGTTAATGTATGTCAAGTACCTAGAATCCGGCATGAAATGTACTAGACTTCAAGTGTCTGCTGCCATTATTATTATTACTGCTGTTACTTTATTTTATGACTACTACTACAACCAACACCCAAGGTCAGAGCGATAAAGAATCATAGCTTCACAGTTCTATAGAATTTACAAATATTTTCTCTACTTCTAGTTTAAGCTAGTCTTCACCACAGATCTTTGAAGTCGGGAGAGTATTATTATCTCTGCTTTCCAAATAAGGAAAATGAGACTCAGAGAGTTTAGTGACTTCTAGAAAGTAGTGTGAGATGGGAACCAGGTCTTGTTTCCAAAATTTACATCTAAACTGATTACAATGTATTTCAAAGAAAACACTAAAAAAACAGGTAGAACTCCTGTATTGTCAGTTATAGACAAAAGAAGTTATCACTAGTCCATTTAGCAAAACAGATGTCACTTTGCAGAGCTTTGATATTTTTCTTAAATACCCTTGAAAACAAGGATCAAAAAATATGAACTCTTATAAAAAGGGATTTATTGTATTTTTATAGCTTATTACATACCTTGTAACAATCATTTTGTTAAATGTGAATGTCAGTTTTATTTTCGGTCCCTTTTTTCCTGGCTATTTACAAGCTTTGTAAGAATCGTTCCTTAATTAAGTCTAAACATAGTTTTATATAAATGGATTCCTGGAAATAAAACGTTCAGACTTAAGAAATGATTGTTACAGAGACTGTAACAGGCCATAAAAAAAGAATGCCACTTTAAACAAAGATTTCTCATTTTAATTAAAAAGATAATCATCAGAACATTCCTACACTTAACAGAACCATTTAAAGAAGCTTCTTTGAAAAAAAAAAAATATGTAGCATCTTATGCAGCCTTACATGTATAATTTATAACATATTTAAAATCAAAGTCTCAGTTGATCCTCTAAGTATGAATCCTTATATACTATCTATGCCTACACTTGAATGATACACTGGAACAGAAACAGGTCCAAATGAAATAAATATCATTCCCAATTCTTTTTCTAATGAACACTTTCAAAGATTATGAGTATTTTTTCCCATAAATATTGGTAAAACACATTTAAGAACACTTAAGAAACATTTTTTTAACTTGGACCCCGGCTAACAATCTGAGGGTTTCAGAAGGGAGGAGGATGGGGGACGGGGTAACAGGGTGATGGGTATTGAGGAAGGCATGTGCTGTGATAACACTGGGTGTTATATGTAACCAATGAATCACTGAACACAACATCAAAAACTAATGATGTACTACTATAAAGTGGCTAACTGAACATAATAAAAAAAAAAAGAAACACTTTCTGGGGTGCATGGGTGGCTCAGTGGGTTAAAGCCTCTGTCTTCAGCTCAGATCGTGATCCCAGGGTCCTGGAATCAAGCCCCTCATCCAGTTCTCTGCTCAGCGGGGAGCCCCTTCCCCTTCTCCCTGCCTGCTGCTCTGCCTACTTGTGATCTCTGTCTGCCAAATAAATAAATAAAATCTTTAAAAAAAAAAAGAAAAGAAACACTTTCTAACATGATCACAACTGAACATAACAAGGATCATATAGTTTATTGATGCAGTCAGTATATGTTAGCTAAAGGTGTTGGGTCAAGGATATTCAGAACACTACCATATAGTGTTCTGACACATACCTGCATACAAAGTTTCTATTCTCAAACTTTAATAAAAAGTAAAGCAATCATCTGATTTTCAAAAGGCCAAACCTGGATATCACTGGAGGCTGTAAAAAACCTTTACAAATATGATTGGGACACCTGGGTGGCTCAGTTGGTTGGACGACTGCCTTCGGCTCAGGTCATGATCCTGGAGTCCCGGGATCAAGTCCTGCATTGGACTCCCAGCTCCATGGGGAGTCTGCTTATCTCTCTGACCTTCTCCTCATTCATGCTCTCTCTCACTGTCTCCCTCTCAAGTAAATAAATAAAATCTTTAAAAAAATATATGATTTGATAAGCAGGATTCTTTTCGAATAATTCATCTGGGTAACTATCATTCTTGGGACGCCTGGGTGGCTCAGTTGGTTGGGCGTCCCACTCTTAATGTGAGCTCCTGTCATGATCTCAGGGTCATGAGAATAAGCCCCACAGTGGGCTCTGTGCTCAGGAGGAAGTCTACTTGAGATTCTCTCTCTCCCTCTGCTCCTCCTCCCGTGGGCGCATACATGCACACACACACACACACAGTCTCTCTCTCACTCTCAAATAAATATATAAATAAATAGGGGTGCCTGGGTGGCTCAATCAGTTAAGAGTCCAACTCTTAATTTCGGCTCAGGTCATGACCTCAGAGTCATGACACAGCCTCTGGCGGGCTCCCCACTGGGCATAGAACCTGCTTAAGATTCTCCCTCTCTCTCCCCCCCTTTCCCCATCCTCTCTCTCTCAAAATAAATAAATATATATTTTTAAAATTGTCCATTCTTAACACAAATCTCACAAAAAAATTGTAAACCTAGGCAAGAGTGCAAGAGAGAATAAAGTAGATCTTATAAGCTGTCATTATAATTAACTGCAATTTGAAAAACAGATGCATCAATGTTCTTCTACTTAAGTCACCTTTTCTAAATTACACTGGAGTCACTACTAGACAGTCTATTTCTGCAGCAATGTATTACTGGAAACTGCTTCAAAGTAGACTCTATTTTCCCAGGAAAACAAGTTTATAATCAGGAAGCTAGTTCCTAGCTGAGGACTTGGTAACAAAGAAAGGACTTACATGCCTAACAACATCAAAACAAACAGCCAATAACTAAGCTTCTACAGTCATTAAAAATAAGGAAATAATATTCCAGCTTCATGAAACAGAGTAACATACCAATGATCAGGAAGCATATAAAAAACAAAACAACCTCTAACTCTTCCGTACTTATTCATTAAACAAATTTGACCTCAAGCTAATAACCAACTAAAGTAAACACTAAACATTTAATTAGCAATCATTTCGTCTGCTTCTTATAATAGAGACTGCTGCTTGGGATGATTTATGAAAAAGGGAGAGGGTCAATTATTATTACTCAAGGAACTATCCTCCTTTCCTTTATTTAAATTATTTCCCTGAATACGCAAAAGTTACTCAAAATCATAGCACTGACCTATGCTACTAGTTTAAGGAGATGGGTGAATGTTGATCATGATGACCACAAGTTTAAAAAAAAGTTATAGGTTGACCAGATATTTTTATTTTTCATTTGCTTATCTCTTTAGCTTAATAAAACCCACCATGCATTCTATATAAGATCAAAGGCCACCAGAAAAAAATGCTCATATTCTCACTGTCACAGGGCTTACTTGAGACTTTATAGATAGGTTTCAGGGTACCCTACACTTATTTAAGAACCATGAACATTTAACAACACAAACCCCTTTTTAAAATATTCATAGAACATCTTCCATAGAACACTAAATTTAAGGCATATTCTAATGGTCATTCCTCTGATTCTTCTGATGAGGACTGTATTTTGTGTTTGATTCCCAACAGATAAAATCATCAAGAAGTACTGGGGCATACATTAGGGAAATGCAAATTAAAACCACAATAATATATTACTATATACCTATCTAAATGGCTAACATAAAAAACAGTGAGCAACCAGAACTTTCATATATTGCTTGTGCCAATGCAAAATGGTATAGCCAGATGCAGTAGGGTAGGGGGATTAAGAGGTACAATCTTCTAGTTATAAAATAAAAAAGGCACAGAGATGTATGTATAGCATAGGGAATACAGTCACTGTAGAACAGCTTTGTATTGTGACAGACTGCAATTAGACTTATTGTGCTGACCACATTGTAATTTATTAAATAACAAACCACTATGTTGTATACCTGAAACTAATATAAAATTTTATGTCAATCATTCTTCAATTTAAAAAAATGATACAGTCATGCTTGGAAATAGTTTGGCAGTTTCTTATAAAGTTAAACATATGCTTACCATATGACCCAGCAATTCCCCTCCTGGGTATTTACCCCACAGAAAAAAAATTTACATTCACACAAAACCTATACATAGCAGCTCTATTTAGAGTCACCAAAAACCAAACACAACCCACATGTCCTTCAACAGGTGAATGGATAAACAAAATATGGTACAAGCCATACAATGGAATACTATTAAGCAATAAAAAGGAATAGGATAGTGATATATGCAACAGCTTGGACGAATCTATCTCAAGAGCATTGTGAAAGAAGCCAAAAGCAAAAGATTATATATTGTATGATACCATTTGTGACATTATCAAAAAGATAAAACCAAAATAAGGAAAAATAAATCAGTTCCTAGAAATTAGAGATGGGGTGGGGGAAATACAGTATAAGGGAGTTTGGGGAGGGGTAATGACTGTTCTGTATCCTGACCGTGGTGGTTGTTACATAAATCTATGAAGTATTAAAATTCTGAGACCTATACACTAAAAAAAAAAAAACCAATTTTAATGGATGTTAATAAAAATTTTTTTGAACTTGCACATAGCAGGTATGAATAAATATATGCTTAAAAAGTAAAATGGAATAGCGGCAGAATGCCTATTCAATAAAACTTGAAAGTCTATGTGAATTATTCTGTGTTAGATTTTTGTTGTAAAAGTACCACCACCATCATATCCTTATGGCCTAGAAAGAACCATCACATTTACCTCATTTAGTTATATTAGATTATGTCTTCCTCTATTTTCTTAAATTATTTATTTATTTATTTGACCCAGAGAGAGAGAGAGATCACAAGTAAGCAGAGAGGCAGGCACAGAGAGAAGAGGAATCAGGCTCCCTGTCGAGCAGAGAGCCTGACACAGGGCTTGACCCCAGGACCCCAAGATCATGACCCGAGCTGAAGGCAGAGGCTTAACCCACTGAGTCACCCAGGCGCCCAGTCTTAGATGCTGTGGGGGATGGTAATGACCATCCAAGGCATGGAGATAAAAAGACCTTTTCAGAGAAAATTTCTAACTATCAAGACAGCCTGTGGCTATGTGGCTGTCACTTGAGGTCAGGCTGAAGCCCTTGCTCAAAAGACCTCCAATGTATGTAATTATACCAGAGAGTACACTCTCCTCATAAATCTCCCTCCCATTTAGTTATGCCTTGTTCCTCTGAGCAACACTTGAGTGATTCCTCAAAACTTGCTCCTTGACATTAATTCTACTTAAGACTTCTATACATCTGGTGTGGGGCACCTAGGTGGCTCAGGTGGTTAAGCATCTGACTCTTGATTTCAGCTTAGATCACCATCTCAGGGTAGTGAAATCGAGCCCTGCATCAGGCTTGCTGCTCAGCTGGGAGTTTGCCGAAGATTCTGTCTCTCCCTCTCCTTCTGCCCCTCCTCCAACTTCTGTGCCCACACTCTCTGGATTTCTAAAATAAATAAACCCTTAAAAACAAAAAACAACCGGTGAGGTAGTCCGCTGTCATTTATTTTCAAATATGTGATAGGGTCATAAAACATTAACAATTATAATTAAAATACTAACAATTACCATATTAACAATTAACAAGTAACATCAGAACTATCCACAACATTTTCATTTCACAGGATGGAACACAAGTTGTACTATGATGTAATTTTAACATATATGTCCATATTTTGGGATTCTGCTATTGTTCTACCAGACACACCTCTTATAAATGGTATATCTTGCTTATTTTTCTGCCCCCACAGCTCACCAATTTCTCCAGCTGCAAACAGCCCCAGAAGTAAATTATTTTTAGAAACCTACTACTGGGGCGAGTGGGTGGCTCAGTGGGCTAAAGCCTCTGCCTTCGGCTCAAGTCATGATTCCAGGATCCTGGTATCAAGCCCCACATTGGGCTCTCTGCTCAGCAGGGTGCCTGCTTCCCCCACCCACCCTCTCTCTGCCTGCCTCTCTACCTACTTGTGATCTACGTCTGTCAACGTCTGTCAAATAAATAAAATCTTAAAAAAGAAAAAAAAGAAACCTACTACTATTCCATTAGAATTCTAAGAGATTCCAAGCCTCTGCCATGACGTTTGTATCATTCTGCCTTCACTCTTTTCCCCCAGCTTTACTGAGATATAACTGGCATATAAAACTGTGCAAATGTAAGGTTTACAATATGTTGCTTTGGTACACATATATTGTATTACAAAATGATTAGCCCCTGCCTTCACTCCTGATTTCCGTTAGCTCAGTTCCTTCCTGCTATGTTCCCCACATATAAGGCTTCACCTTTTACTTTGGTTCTAGCCACAATATTCCCTCACTCCCTCTTCGTTGGTACACCGGCCAGGACACAGTGGACTAGACATTTTGTTAAACCTAATCTGAGAAATATCTGCATCAGAAACTCTGAGATGCTTGTTAAACACGCAGATTCTTGAGACCTACCAAATTAACTGCAGGGAGAAGAGCTGAGAATCTGTACTGTATTTTAACATTCTCTCCAAATAAATTAAAGATTATACTTATTTGTCAGAGAGAGAGAGCGCACACACGTGCAACAGTGAGCATAAGCAGGGAGCAAGGCAGGCAGAGGGAGAAGCAGGCTTCCTGCTAAGCAAGGAGCCCAGTGTGAGGCTTGATCCCAAGACTCTGGGATCCTGACCTGAGCTGAAGGCAGCTGCTTAACAGACTGAGCAACCAAGGCACCCCCCCTCCAAATAATTCTTATGCATAGTAAGGCATAGGACAATTACAGTGGGCACTAATGAATAAATGAACTAATTAATTAATTCTTCAGTTCCTTGCTGGGTATTTCAGTTTGACTTCTGATCCCAGACTTTATAATCAGGGTCCTTTCTACCTGTTTTCAGTACTTACTCATGCTGTCTGCCTATCTGGATGTCCACAGAATATCTGCACCCAGATTCCTTGTTATTATTCTCCCCCAGAAAGAATATCCTGCCCTTGCTAAACTTCTGAGTCCACAAATCTGGTCAAGTTGCCAATAGATGCCATATTCCATCTGCCTAGCTAAATTTCCTCTCCTTAACTTCAAGGCACATCCAAGCGCTTAGCCTACCTCAGCTAGCATGAAAGGCCTCTGTAGCTTTGTGCTTCCTTATCTGGCTTATCCCGATAAAACAATGTCCCCAGTATGAGACAGTGATCATGAAATTACTCAAACACCAAACATAATGTTTAGAAGAATCCTGATTTTTCTATCACATAGGAAGTGGAGTGGAGTTGTCCAGATAACCTTAATTTGGCCCACCTACTATGTGGATAAATCTTTCTTTTTTTTTTTTTTAAAGATTTTATTTATTTATTTATTTGAGAGAGAGAGAGAGAGAGAGAGAGCCTGAGAGGGGGAAGGTCAGAGGGAGAAGCAGAACTCCCTGCTAAGCAGGGAGCCTGATATGGGACTGGATCCCAGGACCACAGGGTCATGACCTGCAGTCACTTAACTGACCGAAGGCAGTCACTTAACCAAATGAGCCATCCAGGAACCCAAATCTTTCTCTTTTAACCTGTTATTATGAGTACTCACACAGAAAAGTATGGAATAATATACAACAAATTCCTTTCACTCAGCTTTTCACCTCCCAAATTCCAAGGCAAATTCCTTAATAGTGTATCATTATGCCCATTTTTATCTACTTGAACATATCTTTAATTTAGTCTCCTTGTTAAAATTAGGGACTATTCCAACATCTTTACCCACCAAATACTCACTTCCCTATATTACAACCTTCCCTCTAGCTAATTGCCACAAATCATGCCTGACACCTTTTTTACTCTTCTCTTTCTTTATTTCTCCTACTCTACTCCAAACAAACCTTATTCACTCTATTTTGAGAATATTCCTTAAATATATTTCCTTCTTTCCATACTTACTGCCCTAGCTCAAGCCCACATGGATTCTTGCCCGGACTATTATACTGCCTTTAAATGGTCACTTTGCCTCTGTCTATTCCGCCCTCCCTAGTCCAATCTACACTAAGGGGAACCTTAGAGTGGTCTTTAATCTTTATTGCTACTGCCCTCAGTGGGAATCAGATTCAGATGTAAATTAGAGACCTTTCACAAAAGAGCACTTGCAAGCATTTATATCTTGAATGGGGGCCAGGGACCTCAGACAGAAAACCAGAAAATTAAATTTCAGGGCACCTGGGTGGCTCAGTGGGTTAAGCCGCTGCCTTCGGCTCAGGTCGTGATCTCAGAGTCCTGGGATCGAGTCCCACATCGGGCTCTCTGCTCAGCAGGGAGCCTGCTTCCCCCTCTCTCTCTCTGCCTGCCTCTCTGTCTACTTGTGATCTCTCTGTCAAATAAATAAATAAAATCTTTAAAAAAAAAAAAAAAGAAAATTAAATTTCAAAAATAGCATCTAAAATAAAACCCCAGCATCTAAAAACACCAAATAACCAGGAATTAATCTAACAAAAAACGTACAAAGACCTCTACACAGAGAAATTAAAGACTCAAATAAATGGAAAGATATACCATTTTCATGGATTGTAGAACTCAGTAGTGTTACAATCTCAATTCTACCCAAACTTATATAGAAATGCAATGCAATGTCAATAAAAACCATAGCAGCATGTTTCATGGACATTAACACGCAGATTCTAATATATATGGAAATGCAAAGGGCCAAGAACAGCCAATGCAATCCTGAGGGGGATGGGTAGCTGAAGGGCATATACTATCAAATATTAAGAACTAGTATGCAAATATATTTTGAAAGTATGATATTGGCCCAAGAATAAACAAAACAATGAAACAGAACAGGGTCCTTGAAACAGGCCCACCCACACATATAGACAGATAGTATGAATTCCTGAATTCATACATGACAAAAGTGACCCTGCAATGTGACAAAGAATAATATTTTCAATAAATGACATTGGATCAACTGGACTTAAAAAACAAAAACTGAATTCTGTCCTCTACCTCACACCAAATGTTAACTTATTAATTCCAGATAAACTATAGATCCCGGGTCAAACAATAAAGCTTGTCAGGGTCTTGAGATATCTGTAGACTTGTAGTAATAGCATTATTCACAACTGCCAAAAGGTAGAAGGATCCCAAGTGTCTGGCAAGATATTAATGGACAAACAAAATGTGATGTTTAAATATGGTAGAATATTATTCAGCCTCAAAAAGGAAGGAAATTCTGACACATTACAACATGGATGAACCTTGAGAACATTGTGCTAAGAAAAATAAGCCATTCACAAAAAGACAAATACTGTATGATCCCACTTATAAGGTATCTAGAGTAGCCATATTCATAGAAACAAAGTAGAATGGTGGTTGTCAGGGGCTCAGGGGAGAGGGAAACAAAGTTGTTGTTCAACAGGTATGGAGTTTGAGCTTTTCAAGATAAAAAATGTGTCTTCAGTTTAGCTAGGGCCAAGCAAAACAGCGTCTACACAAGATGGGGTGGTAGAATCAGCAGTGATCTGATCCTGCAGGTCAGAGCCCTAGCAGGATAAAAAAAAAAAAAAAAAAAAAAAATCCATACGGGAATATGGCAGCCTTGGCAGTCCTGCACAGAGTGTTAGGGTCCAAATCGACTGAGAAGAGCAACCTAGTGCAAGGCATCAGATCCTTAGGTGAGAAAGATGTTCAAACAGAGAGCAGGGGCAGCAGCCTGATAGTGGATTTTGGAGCCTGGGTAAGGTGAGGATGGCATCTATGTGGTAGATGTCAGAAACAGCAGTAATAGTAAAGACTGGTCACATACAAGGAAGCTGATTAATAAAATATGTTGAGGATGATGAGAACCAAGTTACTGTCAGAAAAGGGAGTTATAATTACAGAAAGGAAATTACTGAATGAACTCTTGGTGTGAGACTAGAACTGGAGATATCAGTGTGAACTCACAGTTTTATATAAATATATAGATAAAATTATAATAGTGATATAATGCATGTGTGCATGTTTACACATACATATATTCCCTACCTCTGTCCAGTGAGAGAACCTGGGAGCAGTGACACCCCAATAGCAATAAGCACACCAAACACCCAGATCTTAACTTCTAAATATCATTCTCTACTGAGAACGGTTCAGTGGGTTAAGCTTCTGCCTTTGGCTCACTTGGGTCATGATCTCAGGGTCCTGGGATCGAGTCCTGCACTGGACTCTCTGCTCAGCAGGGAGCCTGCTTCACCCTCTCTCCGCCTGCCTCTCTGCCTACTTGTGATCTCTGTGTGTCAAATAAATAAATAAACTCTTTAAAAAACTTTTTTTAGGGGCGCCTGGGTGGCTCAGTGGGTTGGGCCGCTGCCTTCGGCTCAGGTCA